>NC_080422.1:51444711-51673386 GCF_029873635.1 Malania oleifera | reverse complement strand
AGGGGAGAAGCCTGTCGAAGGTTGGTATGCGTTGGTAGGTGTATTTAATTTTAAACCATTGTAGCCTATACCTTCTTTGTTCCCCATGAAGCTTTTTTTCCTATCTTTCAAAGTTTTCTTTTCCTTTGTACAGTGATAGATTGTATTTTTTTTTATCGCTCTTATACTCGTACTCTAACTTGCTTTTGAGTTCATTTTACTTCTAAGAAATTCACTTTTTTATTAGTTCAAACTATCTTTGCTATTGCCTTCTTTGAGTTGCTTATCATGTTTCTTCAGCGTCTTAATTAAGACATTTTTTTCTTCTTCATGCTTTGAATGATTTCAAGTTGCTTCACTCGATCTTGATATTTTGATCTTTCAATCTCGTGTCTCTTAAAAAGAATTATATGAATCTCTATCAAGAAAACCCCTCCTTGCAATTCCTTATATGAAGGCATGCTATCACATGACTCCTCGCAAGAGGCGCTTAATTTTGAGAGTCTGTATAAATAAATAGGATTACCTCTTCATCATTTCGCACATGAAACGATTACCGATCTCTTGTCCGATGATTCTTTTTTGTCTCGCTGAGCTTGAATCATCCTATGGGGCTGTCCATGCTAGCTTCCTCTTTTTTCTTCTTGTCTTTCTTAACAACATCAGCGGTGTGATTAGGCCCTGGTTTCTTTGCAGTGATACCATATTGGAGGGTTCATTCTTCTTTTATTTTCCTTCCTACTTTCTCTCTCCTTTTTTAATTTCTTTCATTGAACTTCCCTAGGAAATCTTTTATTGCCTTCTATAAAATTTGCCATAGTCTTTTATAGTTGGCTTTGCTCATCGTGCATCTGAGTCATTTTCTCATCTAAGTTCTTTCTGGCACTAGAGGCTATGGCTAAGGCTTTTTCGTGCAATGGATCTTTTAATGCTTTGGTTTCATGCATATCCTTTCTTTTAAGTCCATTTCATAGTAAGTGAGTGCCTAATGATTTCATCTATAGAGGTAATTAAGGTTTCTACCTTCTAGAAATGGCTGTTAGCCTTTTGGTTGTCCCATAGTTTAGGGAAAAAGGACCCTCTTAGGTTTTTCTAATCCTTTCGTAGGTAGTTAAGTTTTCCCTAAGGCGCTTAAGGAAAGTGGGTATTTATGTGGTAAATCTGGTGTACTACTTGATGGTTCAAGTCATCAGGAGTCATCGTTGAATGCTTCACTTCGCTTGTGTACCTTGGTCTATACCTATTGTTCTCTACACATCAATAGTTTCCTTGCATATTCACTTCTATTTGTCCCATATTTCTTTAGCCGTCATGCCTGCCATGATCTAGTAGAGTCTTAGTATCTAAGAACAACAGTAGAAACAAGCATTTATCGACTTGGTTGATTTGAAAGCATTTTAATAGTCTGAACGATCATATCCCTTTTCTCTTTTGGGTCGATCTTGTTTTCGCATCAGAGGCTGTGTTTGTTTGGGAATAAGGGTCTGACCATCCCTAACTACTCTACTTCCAATGCTGCTCCGAGTTCTTGTTTGGAAGAGTTAATTTTTGGCCGTATCTCTATTTCCAAAACGTAATAATTGAATGTCCCCAAAGGATGTTTTGGACAGGGGGATGTATGAGGATTGGCCTGTCCCGAAGGGAGTGCTAACTCCTATAATTATTGGCCTGTGAATCTTTTATAGTGATTCTGCTTGTTATGAGTTATAGTAACTAACTAGGTGGCTCTGATACCAATGAAATTGAGGATAATAGCTTCCCAAATTGGGGATGTGGGGGTAGGGGGGTGAATTGGTTTAAAAAAAAATTTCTTTTAGAGAATTAGTTCTTTGTAAGTTGCAAATTCTTAAAAAACAATCACCATCAATCACAACAAGGGGCGATCGGAAAACTACTTTTAATTTAAGTAACAATATATGTGAACATTTGTCTGCCTCCATAAGTTTAAGCCTTGTATCACACATTATTAGTCTCTTCCCAATGTTCAACTTTTAAATAAACTTTCAGATTAATTAGGTCTTAGGATAATCAAACCACGTAGTCCCCTTTCGTTTCCGGCAATCAATGCTGATTTATCCTAAAAGAATTACCTTCCGTCTATTTAACTAACCAAACAATTCAATAATTGAAATTAAAAACAACCACGCAGATTAATAATTCCTTGAAAATTAAAAAAAGGGTAGAAGTAGAGGAAAGAAGAACACAAGGATTTTTAATGAGGTTTGGTCTTCAACATAGCCTAACGTTCCTCGCCCTTGGCCAAACTGCCAAAGGATTCACTTATATTGTTACCTTTATCAGCTGGAACGAAAGCAATTACAAGCACGCCTTGGATAAGGCTAAGAGCCTTGCTCTCCAAACAATCTCCCTTTTTGGTCCAACGATTCAATACTCAAATCATCACAAGCCCTGTTAGAATGATAGAAAAACAACACGTATCAAAACTTGCTCCTTCAAAGAGCTGATTAGTACAAAGGTGTTGAAACACTAAGGCACTTTGTGAGTAAATTCAAAATATGAATTTTTGAGGGAATGAAGCTCTTAGAAATTTAGCACCAGTGGATATCTTTCAATGAAAGAATCAGCAATTCAATGATCAAACATAGTGGATCAGCAAGAACTTCTAATTTTGAGTAAGGATAAACGGAATATGAGGCACATTCAGAATTTCAAGTAAGAGAGAGTATAAGAGTAGATTGTGAGTCTTAATAATCTTGGTGTATATTCCATAAGTCTGGGGGGTATCTATGGATGTATAAAACCTCTTTGCTTGTTCTCCAAGGATACTTAGACTTGTTTCCATAAAATAAACCTATTTAAGTTTCCAAATTTTGAATTTTAAAAAATATGTTCGTGAAGAACAGAAAATTGCCGCGAGGCAGACGACAGTGAAGGTCCTGACAGTCGTTTGTCCATTAATTACAACGGTAAGATTCATAGGCAGAAAGGTGGCAGTCGTCTGTCCCTTGATTGGCATTCGTCTGTCATCAAAATAATAAGGGTGACCAATCGTCTGTCCATATGATGACAGTTGTCTGTCCATGTAAAATATTGAGACCTATTAGTAACATATTTGGTGGACAATCGTCTAGTGAACCTTCACAGACTTCTCACCTTTCACTGACAGTCATTTGTAAGAGCCTTGATAGTCCATCTATCGGGCTTCTGTGTTTCAACTTTAAGTCTTTAATTTAGTCAGTCAGTAGCCTATAACCACATAGTCGTCTGTCAACTGAACAAATTTCTTCCTTAGTCACTTTTGATTTCTCTCTCATTTTTACTTGGAATATAATTTTTTTTAACTTTGAAAACATGTTCCAAGTTATTTTCGTATGGTCCTCTAAGTCTCTTGTTTAATGAGCTTCAGAAGGAGGAACTACATACTTGAATAAAATTAAAAGTACTTACAGAGACTTGTCCTAATTCTAAAAAATTCTCCTTTGTTCTTAACTTTCTTTGTTGCTATCTCTGATCTCCACAGAATATTCTGAACTTTGAGCTCTCATGATAATCTTCTTTAATCATCATGCTCTTATGGTCTTCATACTTTGTTCCATGCTTTCAGTTATTGATTCATGCTACATGAGTACCTTCAATCTGAATTCCTTAGAAAAACACAACACTCAACGAAAGCATGGTAAATCCTACTTGTTTGTTAGCATCAAAATGGAGTAGATCAAAACTAGTAAGGCCAACAACCTATGAGGTCAACACGACTTGTGCTTAAACGTGTTAATTTTATTGAAACTTTTAAATGAAATTTTTGCTTGCCACAATGACTTTGGTTTTGCCATATGATCCCTACTTTAAATTTATTTTATATCTCTGGATCTATATGGTTGCATTTTTCTGGTCATATTATGAATCATGCTCAAATGATTAACCAAGAAAATGATGCTTGCTTGAACTTTCTATTAAAGTTTCTTTTTCAGCAAGCATTGCCCCCAGTTTCATCAAAATCATAAGGGGATATATAATTTATGCATATATTTATTTATATACATATTTCAAACGCAAGAAATGGACCTTCATAGAATACATCTTGTTTCTTGCTCGTGTGTTTTTAATGCCTTCATGACTTATGCTTTCTCTGTATTAAAATTTTATGTCATGAAATCTTTTAAGGGTGTTATATTACATAATTGGTTCATTGATTGTTCATGAAATGCATATGAATTAGTTAGACCACTCTTATGCTCAAACCATCACTTGTAATCATATGCTACATGTTTTTAAATTTCAATCTTTTGCGGGTCTTACGTTGTGTTCAAAATGAATTGGTTTGTGCATATTTCTGGTCTAATCCTGTTAACATGTCATTTTAATCTTTTAAATGACCAGTTATAAAAAAGTTTATGTGCTTAATTGTTATATTTTTCAAATAGTTTAAAATTTTTTATGCCCATATATATATATATATATATATATACACACACAAAAAAAGGGAGTCTTTAAAAAAAGTGGGGAGTTCTCTTTGCTAAGTCTGTTTTAAATACTCAAATTTATTTTACTTAATTTAGCCCTTTTTGCTGATGCCAAAATAAGAATTTTTATGAGAAAAATGTTTATAACCAAACGAGAGATTTTTTTGGGGGCAAAAATATAGGGGTAAAATATCTGAACTTGTGCTTTAACACAAAAATTTAAATTGAATGATTAAATTGCAATGTCTTCTTTATTGAACATGCTTGAACTGTATTGTTTATTTTTACATTATGCATATTGTTAGGGGGAGCCTTTTCAGGCTGTACCCATTTTACTCTGGTGCGTTTGTCGTCATCAAAATTGTTGACATTTTGAGTCTGATCCCTGTTTTGATGCTAACAAAGCACATGTTTCTTATGTATGTATTTAGCATGTGAATAGGTCCATTAATTTAACACACATATAAGGAAACGACGATGTAAGCTTGTAGGACGTAAAGCTTATACGATCAAATGCATTCTGAAATAATATGCTTCTGAAAATACAAGCAAAAATGTAAACGTTTAAACTCAAATAAATGCATTCTCTAATGATATGAAATATGCTCAGTAGAGTAAGGGTGCTTATCTAAATAATTAATGCACAAATAAATGGAAAGAGAGTGGGAGAGATTTGATAAAAAATATGCCCCAAAGAAATGATTTTATCAATAAAAATTGGTTTGGGGGAACTTTGATTAACAAAGGGTTTAGAGAGAATTTGGAGTTGATCAAAGTTCATAGTCTGAGTTATGGAAGGGGTATTTATAGATTTTCCAAAAATTATGACCATTGGGGACATGCTTGGTATTTTGGAAAAGTTTAATTAAAAAATTAATGACGTTTTAGCACTTAAAAAATTTTTAACCCGAGAGGTTCGGTCGACCATATTAAAGGTTTGGTCGACCATATTGACAAGTTTGGTCGACTGAGGAACTTTTGAACTATAGGTTCAGTTGATCTTCTTAGGGTGATTTTGAACTCTTTGAGGCTTGGTCGACCTGGGCAGGTTCGATTGACCAAATTCTGAGATTTGGATCAATTAGATCATATTATAACTAGAGGTTCGGTCGACCAGAGCATTGAAGTTCATTTCCAACTTGGTCGACCAAATGGTCAACTGTTGACCCTGGGGAGGTTCAGTCGACCGAAGGTCTATGTGTGTTTTGGTTCAGTCGACCTAACACACAAAGATTGTGCATTTAAGTTCTAATTCCCTTTTAAAGTCACCCCTATTCACATGATTATTACCTTTTAAGATATGGGGGACTTTTTCATGCAATATTTTGGGACCTATGGTCATTCTATGGTCTTTGAGAGTTAACCCCAAAAATCCGACGTCAACCAACCTTCATTCGATCGAAGATGAACCCTAAGGTCAGTCTATGGTCCTGTGGCTCCCTATGGTCAATCTATGGTCCTGTCTAAGTAAATAACCATATCATGCAGATGCATGCATTATTATAGACCAAATAATAAAAATAAATACAATTACAAATTAAAATCAAAATGTCTTCTTCTTTTACTCTTCATTTTCCATGGAATTCGCTAGGAGTGTGTGAGCTTTATGTCCCTGCTGTTTTCCATTTTGCAGTTTCTTATGTTCATGCCGAAATGATAACATATTCACACACTAAATGCACACATAAGAAACTAGTGATTTGTCAGCATCAAAACAGAGATCAGACTCAAAAAGCCCTTACGCCCGAACCATGAAGTTCGGCAGATTGAACTTTTTATTAGGTGACCGAACCTCGATCTTTTGAAAAATTTCCTTAACTTTAGCCAGCCGAACTTACCCTCGGGCACCCAAACTCAAAACTTACCTTTTCTCTTTGTGAGTATTCGGGTGACCAACCTTAAGGTCCGGGCGTCCGAACCTCTCGGGTTGCCAATTTTTTACCAGGGTAATTAAGGTTAAAACTCAATTAAAATATTTCCAAAATTACCAATAGGTCCACAATGATCATATTTTTCAGAAAAATTATAAATACTCTTTCATTTGTTTAATTAGCAACTTTGATTAACTCCTAAATCCTCTCAAATTATTTTGTTAATCAAAGTTCCCCCAAACTGTTTTTAATGCAAAATCTCATTCTTTGGGGCAAAATATTTTAATCTCTCCTACTCTCTTTCACTTTCTATGTTTGAAAAATAATTTTTGGAAGAGAGCACTCATCTTTTTGGGCATTTGTTTATGATCTCTTTATTGCACAAATCCTTGTTTGAGCTAAACTTCAAATCTCTCATACTCTATTTTGAAATATAATTTTCGGAGATTTCATTTGTGGAATTGAAGATCTTTGAAGTTCATCACTTCATTTTTTTTTTCAAAGATCGTATCTGTGCATAAATATTTTTGAAAATCCAAAACCCTAGGTTCTCCTATATTTCATTGAAAAATTTTTTTTGGGAGAGTATTTTATTAGGGTTCAAATATTTGATGCATTTTATCATATATATATATATATATATATATATATATCTTTCATCAAAATTGGAATATTTTATTTGCACCCTTACTCTACGGAGCATTAATTTCATATCATATTAGAGAGTGCATGTTTTATTGAGCTTAATGTGTACATCTCTGCTTATATTTTCATAAGCATGTTTAATGTACAAAAATATTTTTAAATGTATTGGTTGGGTTCGGCCTGAAAATTGAACTGGGGAGTTTCAACCCTGTAAGTGATGTCGGTTCAGTTCAGCTCAAAAATTGAACAGGGGTTTTCCTCGCCCCGTAAGGAAAGGATGTAAACTGCTTCTGCTCTACCCATTTAAGTGAGCAGGGTTAGTATAATCCTTGGGGGGTATGCCCAAGGCGGCGACGTAGGCTGGTTTGGCTGAACCTAGATAACAAATATCGTGTGTCACTCTCTCCTTATCTCATTTAATTTATGCACTTTAAATTCAGCATGTGTATGCCTATTTATTCATAGTTTTAATTACTTGCATGCACACTTTTATTTAAATGAGATATGGTGCATGTGTATGTCTACATTTTCTTTTAATCCACAACACTATTTCTTAACCAAACAAGTAATCAACTAATCAATTAAACCAACCAATCAAGCACAATGTTGAAACCAAACAACCAATTGATTTTCCAAGTATAAGTTAACCGCAACACTATTAGATTGATGAAAATTTTGCAAGATTCAGCACTCTTTGAAATATAAACACATTCCAATCAATATTAAACTTTAAACCATTCAACCATAATACATTAGATTCAACTTTCAGCTTTTATTGTCAGCCCTTTATATAAATTTGAATCAAGCCCTGTAGTAATGAATTTGCTTCTTTAATATGATGTGTAATATAAAATCCAACACTCTTTACAAAATCCAGAATTCAAATAAACTCTTAGTTAATTTTATCTTTGGGATGTTAACCAAGTAACGTACTCCCGTATGGTTTCCGCAAAATATGGTTTAACCACCGTACTCCCTTTTGGTTTCTGCAACCCAAATCAAAATTAAACCTTAAGTTTATTTAACTTCCAAATTACATAGTTTGTATGATTTTGATATTTAAAGCATCCACGCAATTGTATATGTACTGAAAATAAAGAGAGTATGGAAAGAGAGAGTGAGACCAGGATTTTTACGAGGTTCGGCTTATACCCAGCCTACATCCTTGCCTTTGGCAAACCACCAAAGGATTACTAAATTCAGTTCCATTGCCATGCGGAACAATACTGTTTACACACTCCTTCAGTAGGTTAGAGCTTGCCTCTCCAAACGATGTACCCTCATTCGGTCACTCGTTCAAATAGGCTAGAGCTCGCCTCTCTAAGCAATATCCCCTTGCTTAGCCAACGATCCAAACAATTCTTGGAATCATCAATCTATAAGATACAAATCAAATATTTGTGTACAAAGAATTGCTCACACAAAGAGCTAATTAGTACAACAATTCAGCACTATAATATACTTCAAAGTAAATAACAATATGGAAATTAACTTGAAACTCAATGGAGTATATCACCGATTAATTATTTCAATGATTGAAAGATTTATAATTTGTAGCACAAGATTGGTGAATAGAATCAGCAAGAACTCAGTAAGCTTCGTGCAAGTTGAGAGCAAAAGAGAGCCTTGAGAATTTGAGAGCAATTGAGAGGGATGCTGAATTTAATTCTTGGTTCAATTAATTCAATGATCTTGAGGCTTATTTATAGAATTGAAAAAGTATGTAACTTGATCCCCAAGTGACCTGGAGTATTCCCTAAGTTTTCATAAAGTTTGAGCCTCAAGCAGCCTCATTTAAAAAATTTGACCGTTATGAAAATTTCAAAACAACCGCGTGACAGTTGACTGTCCATTTTTGGAAGTTAGCTATCTAGTTAAATTAAAGGGACAACAAGGTCATAGTTGCCTGTCTGAACACGGACAAGTGTCTCAAAATGCACAGACAGTCGTTTGTCAAGTACTTGATAGTTGTCTATCATGCTGTCAACTTCAAGCACATTTTAGTATTTTTATCATAGATTTTCCTATATAACTCCAAATTTAACTTTCTTGGTGTCAAATGAAAGCCAAGAGATTATAATAAAACTTTTATGTTGAACATATTTTAAAATAAATATTTTTTGATGGATAAAAATGTATGTCAATGAGGATGTAGAAAAATTGACAGCAATTGAGAAATCCTCTTTTTGGTGCTTTTCATTTCAAAAATGATTCTAACATTTTTGAAACAATTTTTGACCTTATAAAAATATTTTCCAAGTATGTTAAAAGTTATCTAGGTCCAATAAATTAACCTAAGAGCTTCATGCATCCATATTGAAATTCTTTGAAGTACTTACATAAAATTTCCTACTCTTTCGAATTTTCAATTCTTGAATTCCTTGAGGCTTTTATACTTGTTTCATCTTTCTTTGAGCTTTCATCAAGTTCTTTTTAATCCACATGCTCTCATGATCTTCAAGCTTTATATTTAAATCAATTTTTGAATCTATGCTTGAAGCTTCATATTGATCATCCTTCTTTGAAATATAAGCTTTCATGAATTCTTTAACCTCGCATTCATCTCTGAGTTTTGAAAATACATCACTTAAACAAAGCATATTAAGTTCTACTTGTTTGTTAGCATCAAAACATAATATTAAGCCTTGTAAGGCCAACACTACCCATTTCTTGTAAGGACCTATTCTTTATTTCTACAACTCCGTTTTGTTGTGGGGTACAGAAAAATTCTGTGAAATGCCCTTTAATTCGCAATAGTTTTCTATGCCATCATTTTTAAATTCAGTTCCCTAATCACTTCTTATGTGTGTGATTTTGCAGCCTTGTTCATTCTAAATTCTTCTACATAGTTTAGCGAATTGTTCACATGATTCATCTTTATGAGAGAGAAACAACACCCATGTGAACTTAAAATAATCATCCACAATAACAAAGGCATACAATTTTCCACCTAGACTTTGAACTTGATTAGGACCAAATAAATCTAAGTGTAGCATTTCAAGTGGTCTAGTGGTAGATATGAATTTCTTTTTCTTAAAACTTGATTTTGTTTGCTTACACATTTGACATGCATCAAAAATCTTATTTTTCACAAAAGGTGTTTTAGGTAAACCCTTAACCAAATCCTTTTTCACAAGTTTTGATAACAAATCCATGCTTGCATGTCCTAAATGTCTATGCCATAACCAACTAGCTTCATTTATTGTAGAAAAATATGTAACTTATTGAGAAGTTAAATTATCAAAACTAGTTGTATACACATTTTCATGACGTTCAGTAGTAAAAAGTACTTTGTTATTAGATTTACTCTTAACAATGTATTTATCGTTTTCAAAAGATACTTTATACCCTTTATCACACAATTGGCTAATACTTAACAGATTATGTTTCAAACCATCAACAAGTAATACATTATCAATAACTAAGGAAGGTTCCTTACCAACCTTACCTACGCCGATGATTCTGCCCTTTGCATTGTCCCTGAATGTCACGTACCCTTTATCCTTGAGAGTGATGGATGCGAATTTGGCCTTGTTGCCAGTCATATGCCATGAGCAGCCACTATCCAGGTACCACTTGTCCTTGGATAAGGACGATCTCAAACACACCTACAAGAAAATCTAAGTAACTGACGCTGGTCCCCAAATTATGTTGGGTCACAGGGGTTAGTGCCTAGATCACCTTTGACTCTCCACACCCTTTTAATTCTTACATGTCTATTTCTAAGTGGACATTCAAACTGAATATGACCAATTTTTTTACATTTAAAACATATCATCCGACACCGAGGATCTTTAGGTGGAATTTGGGATTTTGATTCTCGAGTAAAATGTCCCAAATACGGAATAGGCCATCTCATGTTTTCAATACCATTAAATCCAAGACCTTCTTTTCTAAGAGAGTTTTTTTGGGCCCCAAGAAGTTTTTCAAAATTACGTTGGCCCTCAGTAAATTTATAAACAATTTTGGAGCTATCCTCCAAATGTTTCTCAAGCTCAACAATTTTCATCTTTTTCTTTAAGAATAGAGGCATGAGAATTCTTTGCAATTTCAAACAGTTTTGACCAATTTTCACATTTCTTTTTCAAAACATCATTCTCCTTGGTCATTTTGTTTAACAATTTAGATACACGAATATATTCATATTGAAATTCTTTAAAAGTAGGCATGCTATCAAAATCACAATCATCATCAGAATAATATGAAGATAAGGAACAAGAAGACAATACCTCATCATCCCGTGCCATTAGGCACAAGTTGGCAATCTCAGAGTCACCGCAATATGAATCTGAATCGCTGTTGGTTTTTCTATCCCATGAGGTACATGCTTTCATGACTTTCTTCTTTCTCTTAGACTTCTTTTTTAGCAACAGGCAATCAGGTTTGATATGCTCAACCTTGTTGCAATTATAGCATGTGGGAGCGTTCAATTTTTATTTTCTTTTACTAGGCACTCCCTTCTTAGATACTGAATCCCTAGACTTTCTATATGGCCTACTGTTCTTTCTGAAGAACCTGCTGAATTTCCTGATTAGCATAGCCATGTCATCTCCAGATTCAGGTTCATTACACTCACAAGATCTATTAGTAGACGTTGTTAATGCACTCACTTTTCTCATTCTATTGTTCTCATTCAGTCTCTCATTAATAGCTAACTCATAGGTGATAAGTGAACCTATCAGTTCATCTAGTGACATAGCCTTAAGATCTCTACCCTCAGATATGACCGTAGCCTTAGCTTCCCAAACAGGAGGCAAACCCCTAAGTATTTTTCTGATCATTTCATACGTGGGATACGTCTTACCTAATGCATGCAGTGAATTAATAATGAGTGTGAATCTAGTGTACATGCGCTAAATGGACTCACCAGTGTTAATCCTAAACGCTTCATACTCATTGGTAGACATATCAATCCTACTATCCTTCACATCTTTAGTACCCTCATAGGTGACCTCTAACTTATCCCATATTTCTTTAACAGAAAAAACATGCCATAACTTTGTTAAATTCATTAACATCAAAACCACAATAGAGATTATTCATGATAGTAGCATTTATACTAAGAGCTTTCATATCGTCATCAGTATATTCCTCTTCAATTTTAGAAACTCTAGTTTCACCTTCAATTTTCATAGGAACATTGTTTCCCCTAGAGACAACTCTCCACACCTTCCAGTCAATATTCTAAAGGTAAATATGCATCCTTTGATTCCAGAAGGTGTAATTGACACCGCTAAAAATGAGAGGACATGTGGAAGAGGGTCCCTCAGGGAAAGGGCTTACTGTATTATGAACCATCTAGATATTTGGCTGAAAAACGTTTAAGTCTAAGCTACTAGGCTCTAATACCAATTGTTAGCTTTACTGTTATCCCAAGAGGGGGGGGGGGGAAATTGGTATTTTAAAATTTCTTCCCTAAGTCAATTAACCAGCAGCAATATTACACAACCCTAGGGTTAATCTAGTGTATATATAAAATAAATCAATATATATGTTGAAATTAAATTACACAAGTAAGCTAATTACGCATGCAAGGTAAAGTAGGTAAAGCGAGATAACACCAAATATGTTACCAAGGTTTGGTAAAATGCCTATGTCCCCACCTTAGCTCACAAGCACAAGTATTACACTAAGGCTCACTTCATGAGTGAAGCAGCACCGAAATACAACCAGGTCAAATTAACACAGGGCTGATCTCAACTTTTTAAAACCAATCCTTCCAGGCTGGATCAATGCCCCCTCAGGCCAACCCTGGAATACAATAGAATCACAATACAATTTGTGTACAAAATATCTGCTTCACAATCAAGTAGGTTTGCACTAGTAATAATCAATGCATACCAATAATGTAAGAATAATAAGCTCAGTGCTATGTGTATGCAATCAACACTCAACAGTAATGACTATGTCCAATCAAGCACAAGAGTGTATCAACAAGCTAATCTTTGAAACTATGTAAGAGGTAAATCTCAATCACAGTTTAGGGTTTCAAAGATTTCTACCAAGAGTATTCTAAATATCTCTACAAAAAATATTTTCTCAATATTCAAGCAGAAGAGATAGTCAAAAAATAAGCTTGTGAAAAGATTTTTGCACACTCAAAAATACAAGTGCAATGAGTCTTGCAATAACGACGCCAAGACATACTATCTACAAGATTTTTCCCACACATCGATTTATTAAATGAAATCAGGGGAAAAATATTTGCTCAACTCTCAATATGAAAATCAAACAACAACAAATACAATGAGAGTTTCTAGTAATGTATAATCACTCAAAGAGCTCTCACAAAGATTGATTTAGTAAAGGAATGATTGTATGATAGAGTATAGGCTTTGTATGAAGAAAATGAGCTTAGAAAATTTTAGAGAATTTTGTTGCTAATCAAGGTTCTAATCTCTCTTTAATTATGCAAATGAACTCATATATATAGAGAAGACCTAAATTATAACTGTTGGAGATTCATAGGGAATAATTAAATTTGTTTTAAAAGAGTTTAAGAAAATTAACCCTATTTAATCCCAATTAATAGCGGTAAAATTTAGGTCAACTCAAGAGTTTTGGCCGACTGAGCCATAGGTTCGGGTGCCTGAATGAGGGATCGGTTTGCTGACCAAGGCAATTTTCCAATATGTCCAAGGTTTGGTAATTGGGTCTTAAGTTCGGTTTACCGAACTCACATGTTCGGTTGCCCTAGGGTATTTTGAACATAAATGTTTGGGCGCCCGAGTTGTTGGAAAAAGGTAGGGTTTGAGTTGGGTTGACCATGGACACTCGGTTCATTCTCAATTCGGTCGCCTGAAGTCAGGTCAACATGCTGACTATTCAACGTTTTGGTCGACCGAGGTGTTTTGAGCATCAAGGTTCGGTCGCCCGAAACCTTACTATTTTAGTCCTTTAAGTCTTGTTTCAATTCAATAAGTTCCCCTAATAGCATATGTGATTTTGGGGACTAACCTAAGTGCAAGTGCAAGGACCTAGGGCCTTTTTAAGGTCTTTGAGCTTATCAATTCCTACATGCATGATATGTATTAATTATTACAAACCTTTCTAACTTAAATATTACAGACCCAAATTAAACTTAATATTAAATTACAACAAATGAATCTTCTAGGTTTTCTTTTGCTTCAAGATAACATATGTCATCACACAATCTTACTAATATGAACCTGCACACAAAATTGATAGACATTAAATACTAGAGTATTTGTCATAATCAAAATAGGGTATAACCTATAAGGTCAACAATCTCAATGTCGTTGGAAGTACAAGAGGTGAAAGATAGCTATGGTCCCTGAAAGTGGAATATTAATCCCAAGAGGGGGGGGGGGGGGAACTAGGTTATTAAAAAATTTATGGTTCCTTTTAATGATTCTTAAGTTTCTTGTTTTATTAAACAAACAGCTTTATCAATTTACAAACCAAAACTAAAACACACCACAAGTTAACAAAAACTTAACCAAACAATTTAACTTGAAATAAACAATCAATCAACCACAATGTTGCAACACTTTGTGCAATTTCAACGACCCTGTAAATGATATACAAGCCCTATTTTTGGAATGAATTTATTGCGCTCTCTTAATCAAGATTTCCACTAATTAACCAACGTACTCCCTTGTTGGTTTCTGCAAACGGTTAATTGAAACATACTTTCTTTGTTTAAAGAGTCTTCTATTTAATTTGGCAATGATCCTTGGAGCCTGCACGTAGAATACACACACACAATATAAAAAGTTCTAAAATTTAAAAGAATAGGGAAAGAAGAACACCATGATTTTACAAGGTTCGTCTTATCCCTAGCCGACATCCTCGCCTTTGGTTAATACCACCAAAGGATTCCACTATGAACGATCCTTTCCGGGCAAAGCAAACCTTTTACAAAAACCCTCTTTTTCAGAAAGAGAAACATGTCCAAGCGATCAACCCACACTTGGTTCAATGATCAAAATCAGCCTTGAACCGTCAAAGTACAGAAAGAAGAGAATAAGAATTTGTGTACAATAACACTCTTAAAACAAAGCAAGTTTGTACGTTAGAGCACTATATATACTTCAATCAAATATTAAGATAGAAAGTATGAAGCTCAAGATTAGATATCATTGAAGGTTCTTTAGAAATTGAGGAAACTCAATTGTAGATTAGAACCATAGGCTTATGAATCAGCAGCAATTCAATAGAGTTCTCCTAGCAAGAGTGTTTGAAGAGTGAGCTTTGTGAGAGATTGAGAGTAGGATGCTTGATTGCTTGATTGTATGTTTGTTGATTTAATTCCTTGGGTTAAAGGAGTATTTATAGACTTTTTAGGATGAGTTTCCTTGTTTCCCAAGTTACTTGGAGTGTCCACCAAGTTTTTATAATGTTCACTTTTGAAAAACTAATTTTTAGAATTTTCCCGTTCATGTTCAAAATTTAAATTCTCATAGGGTCAGTCAACTGGACAGGTGACTGGGTAAGTATTTTATACAAGTCAATCGATTGGACAGGAGGCTGAGACCTTTCTGTTTTCCAAAAATTAATTCCATTAAATTGTTAGTCGGCTAATTGAACACAGTTTAAAAGTGTCAGTCGATTGGACTTGTCAGTCAGCTGACTGATCATAGGTCAAAATGGTTAGTCGGCTCGGCAATTATTCAACTTGTTATATTTTTCAGTCGGCTGAGAAAATTCAGAGCATTTTGGTTAGTCGGCTGACTAGTCAATTTTTTTTAAAACTTCTAATTTTTTTTAAGATTTTAAACCTTTAGTTATTTGAAAAACTTAAATGTGACTTTTCAAAATCATTTTCCAGGGTTTTTTAAAAGCTTGGTCTCTAAGTCCTTGTTGCATCCTAATGAGTTTCATATTTCTAAATAATATTTGAATTGAAATACTTACAAATGACTTTCGAAACATAACTCATTAAGCACTAAGTCTTCAAGCTCTTTTGTCCATCTCTTGAGTTTCAGCTTGACTTCAAGCCCCAAAAATCTTTAAGCTTTGACATGTACTGCTTTTATACTCCACGAAACTTTCATTTGATTGACTTTAATTGCAAGCTTTCTTCCGTGATAACCATGAGAGTATTTTGATTATTCAATCCTGAAATAAAGTCACTCAACAACTTGTTAATATATCCTTCATTTATTATCATCAAAACAAGATTGAAAAGCCTAGTCAGGCCAACACTCTCCCCCTTTTTGATGATGACAAACAAGAAGCAAAGATGAGAGTTCCATTGAGAAGGCTCCCCCTTACTATAGGCATTCTTTCAATATTTTAAGTATATCAAGCTTACATAATCCACATGTAGAGTGCTTCATATGCTTTAATATGTTCAATATGCTCTCAAAGTACATGCAATACATTAAAAAAAATTAGTCATATCATACAAAGTCAAAGTATTCAATATACTCAAAATTTAGCATCACTCTTTTCCTTTGAGTCCTCATCATCACTGCCATCATTACTTGCTAGATCAAAACTAATGTCCATGGGATCAGTAGTATGTGAGGAGCTTGCTAAGTGTTTCTCAATCTGACTTAAGCAATCGCCAAGTGAAGAGTAATTTTCTTGAAGGGAAGAAAAATTGGTTTGAAGGGATTGGAGATCTGTTTGCATGGTGTTACTAAAGGTGGTAAACTGCTGATAAAAAGTATTAAACCTTGCTGGAGGAGTTGTCATAGGAGGTTGGTGCACTTGGTGTCACTTCCCTTTAAAATCCATCCATCCTCATATTTTTCATAACCCATTAGTTTTAGAGTAGTGGAATTGAAAATTTCGTAATGGGTAGGAGAGGATACTTGCATCTTAGCAAAGAATTGATTCAGGATTCCTCCATAGGGAAGAGTAACTCACCGAGCTTCCACACAAGATATCATCCATTTGAGCATTAGACTTGGTAGGTCAAGTTTCTTGCCCTTGAGCAGGCACCATAGTACGAAGCAGTCTAAATAGGAGATATACGCGTGTGAACCAGCTTAAGGAAGGATATTATAAGTGATAATTTTCTAAAGAATTTGAGCTTGAAGGTTCATATGTTTGTATAAGGGTGGATTGTCAAATGAAGCAGGCTCGGTGTCCAAGATTAAGGGAAGAAATTCTTTTGGAGTAAAGCCTCATTCTAGGATCCATGAAGTTCCAAAAGGAGGGCATTCGAAATCTCTTTTGGTGATTTTGAAAATTTTGGCTAGGGAATCGGGAGTGAGAGAAATAGATTTTCCCATTACTTCAATAGTAAGCCCGATTTCTTCCTTAACCAAATTTGCATAGAAAATTTTTACGAGTTTTGGAAGTGTCTCTTGGCTTGATACAAAATAAAATTTTTCCATCCTAGGGCCTCAAAAAATGAAAGGATGTGAGGGAAATCAGATGTGAAAAATGAAGTGTCAAGAGTTTTACCGAGTATTGGATCCGTCGTGCATAAGTAATTTTGGTAGAAACTCTTGGCATGCAGAGCTACTAGCCATTGCTCGATAGAAGAATCCTCAATAAATTGAGAAGAAGTGGAGGGTTTCTTGCTTCCAACACTCTTGGTTCATGACATTTTTGGACTTTCTTTGAAATTTGAAGGTGAAAAGACCTAAGAGTTGTGTGAGGAATGGAGATGGATGATCAGATTTCAATGGATTTGGAGGGTGGAGGACTGAGGAATAGAGGAGAGGGAAAGTATGAGTGAAGCTCAAACCCTAGGTTAGTTGACTAACCACTCGAAGGACTAGGGTTTTTATAAACAAATTTGGAGATTTTCGTCAGTTAGTCGGCTGACCTCGTGGGCAATTGGCTGACTAGTTTCTGTATCAAAGAACATGGTTCCTTCAGTTAGTCGACTGGGTCTTTAGTCAGCTGGCTAACTATAACCTTCTTTACACACAGTTGTTCAGTCAATTGCTTGTGCCTTTAGTCAGTCGGCCAACTGTTGATTTTATTAAAAATTGATTCTTTACACGATTTCTATGCAATGTAATCGACCAAGCTCTCTTCTAATGGTTATGAATTTGTCTTCTGAGAGAGGTTTAGTAAAAATATCATCCCATTGATCAATTTTATTCATAAATTCAAGTGTTATATCTTCCTTTTGAACGTGATCTCTTAAAAAATGATGCCTAATATCAATATGTTTTGTTCTAGAGTGTGATATAGGATTTTTAGATATATTTATTGCACTTGTATTATCACACTTGATTGGAATTGTTTTATATTCTAGATTAAAATATTTTAACTATTGTTTCATATATAGACTTTGTGCACAAAAACTCCCGGCTGCAATATACTCAGCTTCAGCAGTTGATAAAGCTATTGAGTTTTGTTTCTTTGAAAACCACGATACTAAGGAACGTCCTAGGAAGTGACATGTGTCACTTGTGCTTTTTCTATCAATATTGCATCCGGTATAGTCGGCATCTGAATAACTAATTATTTCAAATTTGGTGTCTTTTGGATGCCATAGACCTAGATTGAATGTTCCTAATAAGTATCTTAGAATTCTTTTTACAGCTACTTGATGTGATTCTCTAGGAACTAATTGAAAATGAGCACATAAGCACACATTAAACATTATATCCAGTCTACTAGCTATTAAGTATAATAAACTTCCTATCATACCTCGATAGTATTTTATATCTATTGGTTTTCCTTTTTCATCGTTGTCAAGACTAGTTGAGGTACTCATAGGAGTTCCTATTATTTTACATGCTTCCCTATCGAATTTTTTAGGCAATTTTTTTTTTGTATTTTGATTGATTAGTGAATGTTCCATTCTTAGCTTGCTTTATTTGTAAACCTAGGAAGTAATTCAATTCTCCCATCATACTCATTTCAAACTCATTTTGCATGCATTTTGCAAATTATTTACATAATTCTTCATTTGTAGAACCAAATATAATATCATCAACGTAAATTTGAATTAGAAGCATATCTTTGTTTTTGGATTTTATGAATAAGGTGCTATCTACCTTTCTCTTGAGAAACCATTATTCAGTAAGAATTTACTTAACCTTTCATACCAAGCTTTAGGAGCTTGTTTTAATCCATACAAAGCTTTGGTTAATCTATATACATGATTAGGTTGTTTTATGTCTTCAAATCCTGCAGGTTGTTCTACATATACCTCTTCATTTATATATCCATTCAAGAAAGCACTTTTAACATCCATTTGGTATAATTTGAATTCTTTGGGGGATGCATAGGCTAATAGCATTCTTATTGCTTCCATTCTAGCTACGGGGGCAAAAGTTTTGTCATAATTTATTCCTTCTTCTTGATTATATGTTTTGCTACAAGTCTAGCTTTGTTTCTAACAACTATACCATTTTCATCATTTTTATTTCTATATACCCATTTAGTTCCAATAATTGAATGACTTTTAGTTTTAGGTACTAATTGTCATACTTTACTTATTTCAAATTGATTTAATTCTTCTTTCATAGCAATTATCCAAGACACATCTTTAAGGGCTTCTTCAACATTTTTAGGTTCCTCTTGAGATAGGAATGCATAGTAATTACATAGGTTTTTCAAAGATGATCTTGTAGTTACTCCTTTAGAAGGTTCTCCTATTATTTGGTCTTTGAGATGATTTCTTATGTAATTCCATTCCTTTGGTAATTCAGAATTTTCTATAGGATTATCATTTGGAGTCTCTTCAATGATTTTTTCTTTTTCTTCTTTTACTTCTTAAATATCTAAATTCTCTAGTTTTTGTAAGGAGTTATCTTTCTCTTCAATTTCACATGTTTTAGTATAAGGATTAGCTTCATCAAAAGTTACATGGATTGATTCAATAATAGTGAGTGTTTTTTTATTGTAGATTCTATAAGCTTTGCTATTTGTTGCATATCCTAGGAAGATACCCTCATCCGACTTAGCATCGAATTTCCCTAAATTATCTTTGTCATTAAGCACAAAGCACTTACATCCAAATACATGAAAGTAGGCTATATTGGGTCTTCTTCCTTTCCATAATTCATATGGAGTTTTGTTTAAGCTTGATCTTATAGACACTCTATTTATCACATAACATGTGGTGTTAACCACTTCAGCTCAAAAGTGTTTAGGCAATTTGTTTTCATTCAACATTGTCCTAGCCATTTCTTGAAGTGTTCTACTCTTTCTTTCTATGACTCCATTTCGTTGTGGAGTTCTTGATGCTAAAAATTTGTGTCTAATTCCATGATCATTATAGAATTTTTCTACATCTTTATTATTGAATTCTCTTCCTTGATCACTTCTAATGTTTGTAATGCCATAACCTTTTTCATTTTGAATTCTTTTACATAGGTTTATTAGTATATGGCATGCTTCATCCTTTGAGGTTAAGAAGAGTACCAATGTAAACCTAGAGTAGTCATCAACGATGACAAAAGCATATTGCTTTCCTCCTAGACTTTGTGTCCTAGTTAGTCCAAACAAATCGAGGTGAATAAGTTCTAATGGCCTGCTAGTAGAGATATGTTTCTTTTTCTTAAAGCTTGATTTTTTTTGTTTTCCTAATTGACAAGCATCACATATTTTATCTTTAACAATCATTGTAATAGGAAGTCCTCTTACTAAGTTCTTTTTAGCTAATTTTGACAATAAGTCCATACTAGCGTGTCCTAGTCTTCTATGCCATAACCAACTAGCCTTGTTCATAGACACTAAGCATGTAATATTTTGAGATTTCATCTTTTCAAAGTTTATGCAGCACACATTTTCAATTCTTTGAGCAGTGAAGAAAACATTGTGTTTTTCTCTATTTTCAACATCACATTTATCTTGTTTAAAGGTTACATCAAATCCTTTGTCACTTAATTGGCTTGTGCTTAAAAAATTATGTTTTAACCCTTCAACTAATAATACATCATCAATAGTAAGGGAAGGTTCTTTACCTATCTTACCAATCCCAATGATTTTGCCCTCAGCATTGTCTCCAAAAGTGGCGTATCCACCATCTTTTAGCATTAGAGTGGTGAATTTGGATCTATCTCCAGTCATGTGCCTAGAACACCCACTGTCCAAGTACCATTTGTATTTTGATGTGGTTGTCCTAAGGCAAACCTACAAGAAGGATTCAATCTGTTATTATTAGGAATCCAAACTTTCTTAGACATCATAGATTCATTTTTGTTTTCTTTAATTTTTCATACTTTCTTTACTCTTACACCATTTCTTTTAAATGGACAATCAAATTTAATGTGTCCCTTTTTCTTACATAGGAAACATGTAGTGTGTTGATAGATATTGTTTGAGGAAGTGCTTGTACAGTATTCTGACTCTTTGACAAAATATCCCATATAAAGACCCTTTTTCCTTTTGTTCTCTATTCCCTTATATCCAATTCCTTCCTTGTCTAATGACATCTTTTGTTTACCAAACAACTTTTCAAAGTTTTCTTTTCCTTTGGTAAAATTGTATATGATTTTCTCTGTCTTCAATCTTGTCTCTTAGTTCTTTTATTTCTAAGTCTTTCTTACTTTGACCATTTACTTGTATTTTAACTATCTCTTGAGATAAATCATTTATCTTTTTCATAAGTTCATCAATATGTGAATCTTTTTCTTTTTCAACTGATTTTAGTGTGTCAAGTTGATTTTTGATTGATTCATTTTGTTCTTTTAAAGCAATGTTCCTTTTTGTGACTTTTAAAAATCTATTGTGTAAAGCAAAGAGTTCACCTTCCATTTCTTTGTATGATGACATACTATCACTAGAGTCGCTGCATGAACTATCACTAGACTCATTGGATGAATAGTAGAATTTACCTCATCATTATACGCCATGAAGCATATGTTGGCCACTTCTTGATCACTTGATTCGCTTTCCGATTCACTTGAGCTAGTGTCATCCCAAGTAGCCTTCATTTCCTTCTTTTTCTTCTTTTTGGCATCCTTTTTGAGCTGTGGACAATCAGGTTTAATATATCCTACCATTTTACAATTGTAACAAGTGGGTGGTTCTTTCTTGTTTTCCTTTTTACCACCTTCTCCTATTTCAATTTTTGATCCTTTAAACTTTCTAGCAAACCTTTCATTCTTCTTAAAGAATTTTCCAAAATTCTTAGTAATAAATGCTAGTTCTCATCATCTAGGTCACTTGACTCTTCCTTTCCTTCACTAGAGTTTTCCTTAGCTACCTTAAGGGCTATTGATTTTTTATTCATGTTAGTATTTCGTTCATTCATAGTCATCTCATAGGTAAGTAGAGATCCTATAAGTTCATATAGAGAAGTATTCTTAAGGTTTCTTCCTTTTGTAATGGTTGTAGCTTTAGGTTCCCAAATGGGTGGCAGCCCTCTAAGAATTTTTCTGATCATTTCATAGGTTAAATAATTCTTTCCTAAAGCATTTAAGGAGTTTATTATATGTGTGAACCTAGTATACATATTAGTTATTGTTTCATCTGGATTCATCCTAAAGGCTTCATATTCACTAGTCAACATATCAATCCTATTGTCTCTAACATCTACAGTTCCTTCGTAGGTTACTTCTAATTTGTCCCAAATTTCCCTTGCATTTTTACATGCCATGAATCTATTGAATTCATTAATATCAAGGGCGCAATACAATGCATTCATACCACTTGAATTTACTTGTAGCATCTTATGGTCAATGTCAGTCATATCTTTCTCTTCTTTGGGTACTTCTTTTCCATCTACAAGTTTAGTAGGAATTAGGTCACCATGTGTGACAACTTTCCATGCTTTCCAATCCATTATTTGAAGATAGATTCTCATGCGTTGTTTCCAAAATGTGTAGTTAAGTCCATAAAATATGGGTGGTCTAGTTTAGGATTGACCCTCACCAAAGAGAGTTACTCCTATTTGTGCCATCTAGATCATTCTATAGCTTCTAGTTAAGATTTACTATAACGTGGCTCTGATACCAATTGAAAGTGGAATAGTAATCCAAGGAGGTAGGCGAATTGGGTTATTAAAAAATTTATGGTTCCTTTTAATGATTCTTAAGTTTCTTGTTTTATTAAACACACAACTTTATCAATTCACAAACCAAAACTAAAACACACCACAAGTTAACAAAAACTCAACCAAACAATTTAACTTAAAATAAACAATCAATCAACCACAATGTTGCAACACTTTGTGCAATTTCAACGGCCCTGTAAATGATATGCAAGCCCAATTTTTGGAATGAATTTATGGCGCTTTCTTAATCAAGATTTCTGCAAATTAACCAACGTACTCCCTTGTTGGTTTTCTGCAAACGGTTAATTGAAACGTTCTTTCTTTGTTTTAAGAGTCTTCTATTTAATTTAGCAATGATCCCTATAGCCTGCACTTAGCATACACACACACAATATAAAAAGTGCTAAAATTTAAAAGAGTAGGGAAAGAAGAACACCACAATTTTACGAGGTTCGGCTTATCCCCAGCCTACGTCCTTGCCTTTAGTCAATACTACCAAAGGATTCCACTATGAACGCTCCTTTTCGAGAAGAGTAAACCTTTTACAAAAACCCTCCTTTTTAGGAAGAGAAACCTCTCCAAGAAATCAATCCACGCTTGGTTCAATGATCAAAATCAGCCTTGAACCATCAAAGTACAACAAGAAGAGAACAAGAATCTGCGTACAAGAACAATCTCAAAATAAAGCAAGCTTGTACATGTTAGAGCACTAAGTATACTTCAATCAAATATTAAGATAGAAAGTATGAAGCTCAAGATTAGATATCACCGAAGGTTCTTTGGAAATTGAGGAAACTCAATTGTAGATTAAAATCGTAGGCTTATGAATCAACAACAATTTAGTAGAGTTCTCCCAACAAGAGTGTTTGAAAGAGTGAGCTTTGTGAGAGATTGAGAATAGGATGCTTGATTGCTTGATTGTGTGCTTGGTGATTTAATGCTTGGGGTTAAAGGAGTATTTATAGACTTTTTAGGATGAATTTCCTTATTTCCTAAGTTACTTGGAGTGTCCACCAAGTCTTTATAACGTTCACTTTTGAAAAACTAATCTTTAGAATTTTCCCATTGAGATTCAAAATTTAAATTCACGTAGGGTTAGTCGATTGGACAGGTGACTGGGTAAGTATTTTATATAGGTCAGTCGGCTGGACAGGCGACTGAGACCTTTTTGTCTGCCAGAAATTAATTCTATTAAATTGTCAGTCGGCTGACTAAACACAGTTCAAAAGTGTCAGTCGACTGGACTTGTCAGTCGGCTGACTGATCATAGATCAAAATGGTCAGACGACTGGGCAATTATTTAACTTGTTATATTTGTCAGTCGGTTGAGAAAATTCAGAGCATTCTGGTTAGTCAACTGACTAGTAAATTTGTTCAAAACTTCTAATTTTTTTAAGATTTTAAACCTTTTGTTATTTGAAAAACTTAAATGTAACTTTTCAAAATCATTTTCCAAGGTTTTTTAAAAACTTGCTCTCTAAGTCCTTGTTGCATCCTAATGAGCTTCATATTTCTAAATAATATTTGAATTGAAATACTTACAAATGACTTTCTAAACATGAACTCATTAAGCACTAAGTCTTCAAGCTCTTTTGTCCATCTCTTGAGTTTCAGCTTGACTTTAAGTCCCAAAATACTTTTAAGCTTTGACATGTACTGCTTCTATACTGTGGGAAGCTTTCATTTGATTGGATTTAATTTCAAACTTTCTTCCGTGATAACCATGAGAGTATTTTGATTATTTAATCCTAAAATAAAGTGACTCAACAACTTATGTTAATATATCCTTCATTTGTTATCATCAAAACAAGATTGAAAATCCTAGTTAGGCCAACAGTCTTGGTTATAGGCCCACCTTTGTAGACTGAAAGAGAAAGGAAGCAGAGAAGGAGGCACAAAGAAGGGAAACGCTCACGGGCAAAACAAGCATCCAGTGGGGATCGGTCGTTCCTCACATAGACAAGACCTTCTTAAAGAGAAGCAAAACTAATCTTGAAACAAAAATGAGATATCTAAGCATATCGGTTCTAGACTCAGGAGCTTCCATGGATGCCTCTAAGGAGTGGGTTCACCATTTGCCCCCAGGAATAGAATTGCAAAATTGGAGCACTGATGAATTTCTAGTTTTTCTCATGTAGTGATCTTATTTTTCCTTATTTTAAATTTTCTTGTTTTGTAACCAAGGGGTAATATAGCCCTGGGCAGCTTTTCTCATTCAATGAAAGTGAAATATGCATTTCTTGGCATTCTTTTGCATCTCGAGCTCAACTGTCAAAAATTTGTTTACTATGACTTCATGCAGGAATAGGGCAGATAATAACACCAATACACATGAGCAAGAAATTGACATTAATTTTGAAAACATAATTCATGGAACTGAAATTGAAGAAGATGAAACGAACTTATCCCCTGAAACGGAAAGGATGTTGAAATATGATGAAAAGCCCACATTAACTAGTAGTAACCCCACTGTTATAATCAATCTAGGAACTAAGGAACAACCTAAATAGGTAAAGATTGGGGCATTGTTGGAGGGTAAAGAAAAGGGGAAAATAATTACTGTTAAAAGAATATCAGGTTTGTTGGCCTTACAAGGCTTAAAATCTTGTTTTTATTATAACAAATAAGATGAACTTAACATATTTCGTTAAGTGATGATATTTCAGGATTCAAGTATATGAATACAAAGTCAAATGCTCACAAGGATCATTCAAAGCTTATACTTCAAAGAAAGATGAACAAATGAATCTTAAAGAGTCAAAGCATGGATTCAAAAATATCCTAATAAAGCTTGAAGATTATGAGAACATGGATGTTAAAGAGGACTTGCTAAAAGCTTAAAGAATATTAAGGCTTGAAGATAAATATGGAGCCAAAGAAATACAAAGCAAGAGAGCCTAAAGAAAAGCATGAAGACTTAAGTGTTTAGAATGTCAAAACGTCATAAGAAGTCTTTATGTAAGTATTTTGTATTTAAATATCTAATGGAAATATGATGAAAGCTCTTCTAGGGTTAATTATGGACTTAGAGACCTTATTTTAAAACCCGAAAAATGTTTTATAAGAATTCAAAATAAGAGAGTAAAAAGGATTTTTGAAACCAAAAATGAAAATTCTAAAGTTGGTCTGCCGAGACGATTGAGGTGTACCCTCGAAAGTATGAAGATGCACCCTCAGACCACTGAAGTTTTACTTTAGACATCTAAATAATTTCTCCAGAACACTAAAGAATTAGTTCAGTCAATTGAAAATTTATTTCTTGAAACACAGAACAGTTAAAACACCCTTTGAAGACTGAACCCTCAGTTCAGTTGTCTGAACTAGGACTTCAGAAGACTAAACCTAAAGTTTAGTCGTCTGACCCTGTGTCCAGACTATAATTTTCAATGCTTTAAGGAACATCAGAAGACTCAACCCGATAGTTCAGTTGTTTGAACACTGTTAACGTTAAGAAATTTTAAATGTTTTAAATTTCAAATAAAGATTTCTTGAGCCCCAAAATTAATGAAAACTTAGAAGACACTCCAAGTAAACTTAGGCAACATGAAATCACTTTTAGAAGCCTATAAAAACATGGTTTTGCAAATCAAATTATACACCACACCAAGAACAAAAGAATTGAAAAATCTGTTTGTTAGCTGAAAGCTCTTGCTGCTCTCTCTTGCTCTACTGGTTGTTCAACTGAATTGCTGATATTATGAATTGTTGATCACCACTCTTTGAGTTCCTATTGCTAATTTATCATTTGGAGAAGGAACTTGGTGAATTCTAACTTGAGCTTCATTGTATTTCATATTGATATTTAATATTGAAGTACATAGTGATTAAATTTGTACTAATATGCTCTTTGTCAGAGTGTCATTGTACGCAACTATTTCTTCTTGTTTCTTGATGATTCCAGGTTGTTGGATCATTGACCGAGTGTGGGGTATCACTTGGAGAGGCGTTGCTCTAGCCTATTGAAGGGTTGACCGAGTGTGGGGTATCACTTAAAAAGGAACTGCTTTAGCCTATTGAAGGAGTGACCGAGTGTGGGATATCACTTGGAGAGGCGCTGCTCTAGCCTACTTAAGGAGTGTTTGAGCATGGGGTATTGCTTGTAGAAGGTTTGTTCCACCCGGAAAGGAACGGTATAGTGAAATCCTTTGATGGTATTGGCCAAAGGTGAGGACGTAGGCTGGGGATAAGTCGAACCTTACAAAAAATGTGGTGTCACTTTCTTTCCCTATTCTTTTTAATTTCTAGTATATATCAACTGCGTGAATGATTTAAATTTCCTAATCATAAAAATTACATGGATTGGATTTTAAATAAACTAAAGATTAATTTGTTTTTGGGACTTGCGAAAATCGAAAGGAAGTACGTTCGTTGATCAATATTAATTGCGGAAACTATAAGGGAGTACATTGATTGATTCAACACCCAAAACCTATTAACTGAAGGTTTATTTGAAATCTAAATTTTGGGAAGAGTGTGGATGTTAAATTGCTTATAATCTTGAAAGAAAAATTTCATTCTTTATAGGGCTTTAATCAAATTCATATATATAGGGCTACAAAAGCTGAAATGTGTATAAGAGTTGGATTTCATATCTTGATTGAATATTTTTTTTATTGATTACTTTGAGTTATTAAAGTGCTAAATCTTAAAAGCATTGCTAGAATCAATCTAGCTTGTGTATATTGTTTTGATCATTTTGGTTAAATTGAATTGTTGGAAGAATATATGAAAATCTACAAAGTATTCAAGTTACCATACTTACACTTATTTATAAAGGTTTATAACTTACTTAATTTTCCGTTGAACTTGTGATTATAAACCAATTTTGTTTGTGTTGGGTTGTGTGATTGCTAGATTGACAAGAGGTTAAGAATTCACAAAAGGAAATAAAATAAATTTTAACAATGAAATTCACCCCCTCCCTCTTGGGACAACTCTTTAACTTTCAATTGGTATCAGAGCGAGGTTATAACAAATCCTAACAAGTAGTTATATAAAAATCTAGATGGCACACCTAGGAGAAGCTCCCTTTGGAGAGGGTCAATCCTCAACTAGGTCTCCCATCTTTTGTGGTTTAAATTATACATTTTAGAAACAAAGGATGAGAATTTATATTCAAACCATGGATTGGAAAGCATGGAAGGTTGTCACACATGGTGACTTAATTCCTACAAAACTTGTAAATGGCAAAGAAATTCCTAGGGAAGAAAAAAAATGACCAAAATAGATCACAAAATGCTGCAAGTTAACTCTAGTGCAATAAATGCACTATATTGTACCTTAGATGACAATGAGTTTAATAGGGTCATGGGATGTAAAACAGCCAAAAAAATTTGGGATGAACTTGGGGTAACCTACGAAGGTACCATAGATGTTAGATAGAATGAATCAAGTGACCAAGAGGTCGCTTGCTATATGGCATGGGATGATGAGGAAAGCTCCTCATCCAAATCAATTAATGATTCTTGTAGTGATTCATCTAATGATTCTGATGATGAAAGTATGCCTTCTTATGAAGAACTTCAAAATGAATCATTCAAGGTCCATAAGATCTTAGTTAATGTGACTAAACGATACACATCATTGAAAAATAAGAATGAATGTGTAATGAAAGAATTAGAATCTTTAAAACTTGCTGAAATAGAAAAGGATTCAAAAATCAATAAACTAGAAAGTAAGAATGAAAAGGTGATAAAAGAACTAGAAGACCTAAGATCTCAAAATCATAAGAAAGACATATATATTTCCGAATTAGAAAGCAAAATCACCAAAGTGTCTCAAAACCAAGTAAAGATGCAAGAAAAGGGTAAAAATATACAAGACTTAGAAATTAGTGATCTTAAGAAGAAAAATGAGGATCAAGCCAAAATAATCTACAACTTCACAAGAGGAAAAGAAAACTTTGATAAAATGATAGGTGCACAAAGAATGTCTTTAAATAAAGAGGGCATAAGTTTCAATGGAGTGGAAAATACAAAGAAAAAGAACCTTTATACGGGGTACTTTACGAAAGCATCCAAAAACTATGTTAGCACCACTTCTAATGCCTATACTCACACTATATGCTACCTATGTAAAAAGAAGGGACATATAAAGTTTGAATGTCCCTTAAAAAGGAAAGATGTGAAAATTAAACAAGTTTGGAAAGTAAAGAAAACAACTTCTTTTAAACCATACGGATCCAAGAAAGTATGGGTACAAAAATGAAAGACTAGTTCATAAACAAATGACTCTATGGATTAAGTCATTTCCCTTTAAAAATTAAGAAAGCAACTTAATCCAAATCAAGGAAACTAAACTAGTTGAAATAGAAAATCTTAAAGATGAGTTTAAGAGCTTATTGACAATTATAACAAATACAAACAAAATGGCATTGTTGGCCAAAATCATAGGATGATTTGTACAAGGCTTAACTTTCTAAGGTTTGGAAAGCAATATTCTTATGAAATCAAAAGAAATAAAATTTAAAGAAAAATTGAGCTTATTACATGAGAACTTTGATTAAGAAAATATATGTGAGCAAAATAAGAGGTAGAATGAAAAATATTTAAGAAACATGAGAAACAATTTGCACAATGCACAATGCAATAATATGCTCCATGCTTATATATGCTGATATGCTACATGCAAATGTCGATATTCTAATATGCATATGTGATGAGATACTAATATGAACTATATGCTGATATGCTATGCTAAAATGCTGATATGTACAATTTTTATATTGCCAAAGACATGATATTGACTTGACTCGTATTAAGAATTTATGGCTCACTATACATTGCAAATTTGAGCATGGTTATAAAGCATGAATCTTGGCATGATAAGATATTAGTATTGGTATCTATGAAATATATTGATATCCATAAGTATGTTAATTGATATTTGAGCATAATAGCATATTTGTATCCATGAGCATGTGATGATATTGATATGACATTAATATATGAGTATGAGATTAATTCTTGACCATATCAGTTTACATGCTAAATGATGAATCACTTTATATATCTCTTGCATGATTGACTAATGGATAAACATAAGCATGTTAGCACATAGATGATATTGAAATAATATTGGTACTATTCTTGATATTGGTATCCATGAGCACTTAACATGAAAATAAATTTTTTTGTAGTATGGCATGAAAAATTTACAAACACAATTGGTATCTTTATGAATACATAGTTTTCAATTGGTATTACAAATGATAATCTGAATTTATTGCATATAAGATACATTTCATTCAAGGGGAGATAGACTTGTTGAAATAATGATATCATGATTTATGCTTATTAATGAATGAAAACAAAGATGTAGTCCCAAGAGGGAGGTGAATTGGGTTATTAAAATTTTTTTCTAATATTTTAATGAATTTTTAAGCCTTTTAATTCTTTCAAAGATTTCAATCCACAACCAACCAATTCAAGTAAATTAACAATCAAACAAAATTCACTCAAACAAAATATATTCAATCAAGATGCAACACTTTGATAGATTCAGCTTTGTTGTATGTAGCCCTGTGTATATGATTTATATTCAAGCCTTGTAGTGAATGTGAATTTGAACCAAGCCCTGTATATATGAAATAATTCCTTCAATGCAAACCACAACTCAATTCCCAAACAACTCAGAATTTAAATAAACTCTTTAGTTAATTTTTCTTTGGGTGTTAACCAACTAATGTACTTCCTTTTGAGATTTCCACAAAAGTTTGATCAACCAACGTACTCTCTTTTGGTTTTCAAAATCCCAAATCAAAATTAAACTTTAAGTTTATTTAAATTCCAAATTACTTAGTTTTTATAATTAAGAAAATTAAATCATCCACGTAGTTTATATATGCTGAATGTAAAGAGATTAAGGGAAAGAGAGTGAGACCGAGTTTTTACGAGGTTCGACTTATCCCCTGCCTACATCCTCGCCTTTGGCAACCACCAAATGGATCACTAAAACAAGTTCCTTTGCCGAGCGGAACAACACCGTTTACCCACTCCTTCAATAGGCAAGAGCATCGCCTCTCCAAGTGATATCCCCTCACTCAGTCACTCCTTCAATAGGCTAGAGCTACACCTCTTTAAGTGATACCCCATGCTTAGCCAATTATCTAAACAATCCTTAGAGTCGTCAATCTACAAGAAAATCAAAAAGAATTTCTTTGTACAAGAACACTCTCTAAAAAGAGCAAGTTAGTACAAGTTTGGCACTATATACTTCAATGTAAAAATATCCATATGAAATAGAACTGAAACTCAAGTATAGAATTTGCCAATATCCTTCTTAGATAAGGATTAGTAGTAGGAATTCTTAGGAGGAAGGATCAGCACTTCAGAATATCTCAACAAAAGAGTTTTGCAATGAGTGAGCAAGAGAGAGCTTTGTAAGAACAAGAGTGTTTTCAGCTTATCAATCAGATTTTTCAATTCTTGGTGTAATTTAATTTGTAAAACCATGTATTTATAGGCTTTCAAAAATATTTTCATATTGCCCAAGATTACTTGAAGTATCTTCCAAGTTTATAGAAATTTTGGTGGCCAAGAAATGTGAATTTCAAATTCAAATCTTTTAAAAAATATGATTGTTAGCAGTGTTCAGACATTTGAACTTTCAGGTTTAGTCGTCTAAGGTGGTTCTGCCTCTTTAGAAAACTTTCAGAAAAATCTTAAGAAGTCTGAACTTAATCTTTAGTCTTCTAAAGAAATTCTTCAGACATCTGAAGTTACACTTCAGTTGTCTGAAGTGGTTCTGTGTGCTATTCAGTCCTCTAAAATTCTGCTGGGAATAGTGTTCAGTTTGCTGACAACTTCGACCTCGCTTCATCATTTTGGTCATAACCTTTTCTATACAGATGTAAATTAGGTTTTCTTGGTTTCAAAATAAAGATAAGATACAATCATATAACTCTCATGTTGAACACTTTTTAAAATAAGGAAATTTTAATAGTGAAAAATTCACCTCAATGTAGATGTAGAAAAATGACAGCATTTGGAAAAACCTCTTTTTGGTGCTTTTCATTCCAAAAATTCTTTTAACCTTTTTAAAATATCTTTTCACCTTATAAAAATATTTTCCAAGTATTTTAAAAGATATTTAGGTTCAATAAATTAACCTAAGAGCTTCAAAATATTTCAAACGATATTTAAACATTAAAGTACTTACATAAAGACTTCTAAGACTTTTCACATTCCAGGTACTAGAGTCTTCATGCTTTTTCTTTCTTTGAACTCTCTCACTTTTCTTTTCTTTGGCTCTTTTGACTTCTAACTTTTCTTTGGCTTTCAACAAATCATCCATGTCCTCGTTTTCTTCAAGCTTTAAAATATCATCTTTAAATCCATGTTTTGACTCTTTTAAACTTCATTTGATCCTTATGAGCACCTTGACCTTGCTTTCACATATGTGATCCTTGTGAGTTCTGAAATATCACCACTTAACCAAAAATGTTAAGTTTCACTTATTTGTTAGCATCAAAATAAGATTTTAAACCTTGTAAGGCCAACAATGAAAATCAATGAAAATTATGATGTACAATCTGTTGTATTTTCTCATGCTACTTTGGATCTTGTTGTATATCTTTTCATGCATGATGAATGCAAACTTTTGATTATGGTTGCTCAATGCCTTAATATTTATATTTTTCTTGATATCTTACTCTTTTTGATTGATGTCAAAAGGGGGAGAAATTTTGGGCAACAATTGAGCATGATATTGGATACTTAAGATGATATATTTCGCCAATTCACCACAGTTCATATCCCATTCAACATATATACGTGTATGTAAAATGAGTTTAATAATGAAAACAAACATACACATGTGCAGTATCTTATTTAAATCAAATGTGTGTATGAAAATAATTTTGACATTAAATAAACATTCATACACATACTGAAATTAAAGTGCAGGAATTTAAATAAGATAGAGAAAGCGACACCAGATTTGTTATCGAGGTTCAGCCAAACCAGCCTACATCCCAGCCTTAGGCATTCCCCCCAAGGATTCCACTATACCTACTCACTTAACCGGGCGAAGCAGAAGCCTTTTACATCCTCTCCTTACGGGGCGAGGAAGACCCCAGTTCAATTTTTGGGTTGAACCAAACCGGTCTTACTTATGGGGCTGAGACTCCCCAGTTCAATTCCGAGCTGAACTGAACTGCTCTTATTTACAGGGCCTAAACTCCCCAATTTAATTAACGGGATGAACCCAACCATACAATAAAACATTTTTGTACATATAATAATGCTTCTGAAATATAAGAAGAAATATACATAATAAAACTCCAAAATATATGCACTCTCTTATGATATGATTTGAGTTCAGTAGAGTAAAGGGTGCATTTTCTGAATAATCAATGCCCAAATATATGTATAAAAATATGAGTATTATGTTCTCCTATAAATATTTTTGCAAATAAAGAACATTTGGAGAATTTAGGAATTTAAACTCAATAAAATATTTGTGCTGTAAATAATTTCTCCCAAAATATTTATCAACTAAATAACCGAGAGAAATGCAAGCAATACTCTCAAAAATCAATTTTCAAAAGATAAATAACAAGTGAGAGTATATGCATGTAAATACAAATAAAATGTCCAAAATAAAATACTCTTTTAAAAATGATTTTGAGATAAAACAAGTGAAAGAGAGTTGGAGAGATTTGTTTAAAATATTTTGCCCCAAAAGAATGATTTAAACAATAAAAAACATTTTGGGGGAACTTTGATTAACAAAGGATTAGAGAGAAGATTTGGGTTAATCAAAATTGCTAATCTGGAGTTATGAGGGGGTATTTATAAATTTTTTGAAAATTTTGACCTTTGAGGACACCATTGGTATTTTGAAAAACATTAATTAAATTTTAATGACGTTTTAACACTTTTAAAAAATTCCTTGAGAGTTCCAGTCAAGCACTTTTGTGGTTCGGTCGACCGTGGAGCCAAGTTTGGTTAACTAGGGAATTTTTGAACTATAGGTTCGGTCGACTAGACTTCAGGCGATTTTCGAACCCGCGTGGTTTAGTTGATCGAGTCAATTTGAACTACGAGGTTCGGTCGACCAGGTGGTTGGCAATTCCCACGTGGGGGTTCGATTAACCAGGGCGTTGCCCAAATATTTTTGGTCGGTAGACTAGGAGGTCAACTTGTTGACCCAGGGAAGTTCGGTTGACCAAGTCTTGCCTATATACTTCTGGTCGATCGACCGAGTGGTTAATATTTTGACTTGATGGGGGTTCGTTCGACCGAAGATCATAGTGTAACTGAGTTCGGTCAACCGAACATGCCATCCTTGGGCATTTCGATTCTATTCAACTTATAATGTTATCCCTATACGTATGATGATTAATTTTAAGTCAATAGGGAACATTTTCATGCATAATAGTGTCCTATGGCCAATCTAAGGTCTTTGAGAGCTGACCAAAAAAATTTGGCATCAGTCAACCGAAGTTTTTGTAAACTTTGTTTAGCCTCAATTTTGACCCTAAAGATATTCCAAAAACTTTGTATGATTTTAGTATTTTTAGAAAAAGGTTTTTGGTGAGATGTGTTGGTCCCTAGAGTCTATCTATGGTCGATCTGAGCATTCAAATACGTCATGTGGATGCATGCATAATTACAAACCGGAGATATAAAAAATCAAATGCAATTACATAAAATAAACATCTTCTTTGTCTTTTTGCTCTTCGAACTTCAAGGAATGCGCTTGATCGTATATTCTTTAAGTCCTGCAAGCTTCCATCACTGTTTCCTTATGTGTGTGTTAAATTAATGGACTTGTTCACATGCTAAATACACACATAAGAAACATGTGCTTTTTCAGCATCAAAACAGGGATCGAACTCAAAAAGTCAACATATTGGTATATTGAACTTGAATGATATGATTATTGATATATGATCATGATATTAAAAATAATATTGAACTTGATCTTGATATTACAAATATTGTTAAGATGATGCTTATTGTAAAGAGGAGCCTTTTAAAGCTTACTTAATTTTTTGCTCCTTATTTGTCATCATCAAAAGGGGGAAGATTGTCGGTCATACAAGGCTTAAAATCTTATTTTTATGATAACAAATAAGATGAACTTAACATATTTCGTTAAGTGATGATGTTTTAGGATTTAAGTATGTGAATACAAAGTCAAATGCTCACAAGGATCATTCAAAGCTTATACTTCAAAGAAAGATAAACAAATGAAGCTTAAAGAGTAAAAGCATGGATTCAAAAATGTCCTAATAAAGCTTGAAGATTATGAGAACATGGATGTTAAAGAGAACTTGCTAAAAGCTTAAAGAATATCAAAACTTGAAAACAAATATGGAGCCAAAGAAAGACAAAGCAAGAGAGCCTAAAGAAAAGCATGAAGACTTAAGTGTTTAGAATGTCAAAACGTCATAAGAAGTCTTTATGTAAGTACTTCGTATTTAAATATCTTATGGAAATATGATGAAAGCTCTTCTAGGGTTAATTATGGACTTAGAGACCTTATTTAAAAGCCCGAAAAATGTTTTATAAGAAATCCAAGCAAAAGAACCAAAGGATTTTGAAACCAAAAATGAAAATTCTGAAGTTGGTCTACCAAACGACCGAGGTGTACCCTCAGAAGTCTGAGGATGCACCCTCAGACAACTGAAGTTTTACTTCAAACATCCAAATAATTTCTTCATAAGACTGAAGAATTAGTCAGTCAACTGAAGATTTATTTGTTGAAACATAGAACAGGTTGAACACCCTCAGAAGACCGAACCCTCATTTCAGTCGTCTGAACTAGGACTTCAGAAGACTAAACCTAAAGTTCATTCGTCTGACCCTGTGTCTAGAGTATAATTTTCAATGCTTTAAGGGACATCAGAAGACTCAACGCAATAGTTCAGTTGCTTGAACACTATTAATGGTTAGAAATTTTAAATTTTTTAATTTCAAATAAAGGTTTCTTGAGCCCCAAAATTAATGAAAACTTAGAAGACACTCCAAGTAAACTTGGGCAACACGAAATCACTTTTAGAATCCTATAAATACATGGTTTTTCAAATCAAATTATACACCACACCAAGAACAAAAGAATTGAAAAATCTGTTTATTAGCTGAAAGCTCTTGCTGCTCTCTCTTGTTCTACTGCTTGCTTAACTGAATTGTTGATATTCTGAATTGCTGATCACCACACTCTGAGTTCCTATTGCTGATTTTTCATCTGGAGAAGGAACTTGGTGAATTATAACTTGAGTTTCATTGTATTTCATATTGATTTTTAATATTGAAGTACATAGTGATTAAATTTGTTGTAATCTGCTCTTAGTCAGAGTATCATTGTACGCAACTATTTCTTCTTGTTTCTTGATGATTCTAGGTTGTTGGATCATTGACCAAGTGTGGGGTATCACTTGGAGAGGCGTTGCTCTATCCTATTGAAGGGTTGACCAAGTGTGCGGTATCACTTGGAGAGGCACTGCTATAGCCTATTGAAGGAGTGACCAAGTGTGGGGTATCACTTGGAGAGGCACTGCTATAGCCTATTGAAGGAGTGACCAAGTGTGGGGTATCACTTGGAGAGGCACTGCTCTAGCCTACTTAAGGTGTGTTTGAGCATGGGGTGTCACTTGCAAAAGGTTTGTTCTGCCCGAAAAGGAATAGTATAGTGGAATCCTTTGGTGGTATTGGCCAAAGGTGAGGACGTAGGCTGGGGATAAGTCGTACCTCGTAAAAAAAATATGGTGTCACTCTCTTTCCCTATTCTTTTTAATTTCCAGTATATATCAACTACATGGATGATTTAAATTTCCTAATCATAAAAACTATGTGGATTGGATTTTAAATAAACTAAATATTAATTTGTTTTTTAGACTTGCGAAAATCAAAAGGAAGTACGTTGGTTGATCAATATTAATTGCAAAAATGGTAAAGGAGTACGTTGAGTTATTCAACACCCAAAACCTATAAACTGAAGGTTTATTTAAAATCTGAATTTTGGGAAGAGTGGGAATGTTATATTTCTTATCATCTTGAAATACAAATTTCATCTCTGCAGGGCTTTAATCAAATTCATATATACAGGGCTACAAAAGCTGAAACTTGTATAAGAGCTGGATTTCATATCTTGATTGAATATTTTGTGGTTGATTTCTTTGAGTCTTTAAAGTGCTGAATCTTGAAAGCATTGTTGGAATCAATCTAACTTGTGTACATTGTTTTGATCATTTTGGTTAAATTGAATTGTTGGAAGAATATCTAAATATCTACGAAGTATTCAAGTTACCATACTTACACTTATTTATAAAGGTTTATAACTTAATTAATTTTCTACAAAACTTGTGATTATAAACCAATTTTTTCTGTGTTGGGTTGTGATTGCTAGATTGACAAGAGATTAAGAATTCAAGAAAGGAAATAAAATAAATTTTAATGATCCAATTCACCTCCCCCCCCCCCCTCTTGAGATAACTCCTTAACTTTCAAGGATGTGTTTGCTTGGTCATACCAGGACATGCTAAGTCTGGACACGGACTTGGTAACTCACAAGATACCCATCTACCCCGATTCTAAGCCGATAAAGCAAAAGTTGAGGAGAATGCGGCCGGAGATGTTGCTTAGAATAAAGGAGGAAGTGCAAAAGCAATTCGAGGCTGGATTTCTAGAAGTAGCTCAATATCCCAAATCAATGGCTAATGTTGTCCCGATAATTAAAAAGAATGGAAAAGTGCGAGTTTGTGTCGACTATTGAGACTTAAATAAAGCAAGTCGTAAGGATAATTTCCCACTCCCACACATCGATGTGTTGGTCAACAATATGGCAAGGCACTTTTTATTTTCGTTCATGGATGGTTTTTCGAGATACAAGAAGATTAAGATGGCGCTGGAAGATAAATAAAAAACCACTTTCATCACCTTATGAAGAACCTTTTGTTACAAGGTTATGCCATTTGCTTTAAAGAATACCGGGGCTATTTATCAAAGAGCTATGGTAACCTTGTTCCATAACCTAATGCACAAAGAGATTGAGGTATATGTGGATGACATGATTGTCAAGTCACGGGATGAGGGTGACCATGCGGCAAACTTGGAGAAGTTGTTTAAGAGACTTCGGAAATGGTAGTTAGAGTTAAACCCAAAAAAATGTACTTTTGGTGCCACTTCATGAAAATTGTTGGGGTTTATAGTGAGCGAGAAAGGAATCGAGGTTGATCCTGACAAAATCAAAGTCATTCAAGAGATGCCTAGCCCCAATATTGAGAAGGAGGTGCGAAGTTTCCTAGGTAGGCACAACTAGATAGCCCGGTTTATATCCCAATTGACCACCACTTGTGAGCCCATCTTTAAGTTTCTAAGAAACAATAACCCAAAAAGGTGGAACGGGGAGTTCCAAAAGGCTTTAGAGAAAATAAAGGAATATCTTCTGAACCCTCCGGTACTAGTACCCCCAATATTGGGAAGGCCATTGATTCTATACCTAGCAATATCGGAGAATTCTATGGGTTGCATATTGGGCCAGCATGATGAGTCGAGAAGGAAAGAACGGGTCATCTACTACCTAAGCAAAAAGTTCACAAAATATGAGTCTAAGTACTTAGACTTGGAGAAGACCTGTTGCGCTTTGGTATGGGTGGTTAGTAGGCTGAGACAATACACTTTGTATTACTCAACTTGGTTGGTCTCCAAGATGAACCCAATTAATTATGTTTTTGAAAAACCAGCAGTGACAAGATGGGTGGCATGGTGGCAGAGGCTATTGACCGAATACGACATCACCTACGTAACTAGAAAGGCTATCAAGGGTAGCGTTATTCCAGAGTATTTGGCAAATAGAGTTGTGGAGGATTACTAGCCTATGGAATTTGACTTCCCAGATAAAGACATTGACTCAATAAGCGAAAAAGAATAAGATTACGAAGGTTGGATGATATCGTTTGATGGTGCAGTCAATGTGTGGGGACATGAAATAGGAGCCATACTCATATTTTCGGAAGGAAAACATTATTCGGTCACAGCTAAGCTTACTTTTCCATGCACCAACAATATAGCAAAGTATGAAGCATGTGTATTGGGTTTGCATGCTACCATAAACGGGGAATCAAGGAATTAGCGGTGAAGGGAGACTATTCACCAATTGACCAGAGAATGGGAAACCAGGGATTCCAAACTAGTGCCATATCAGGAGTACATTCAGGCGATGATTAAAGGATTTGACAGAATCAATTTCTCCTACCTGCCAAAGGAAAACAACTTGATTCCTGATGCACTGGCCACTCTAGAAGCTTCATTTAAAGTGGAACCAAGAATGGAGATTGAGTCGTTCTGGATTAGAGTACAGTTAGAGCCAACTCACTAGGCAGTGACAGAGGAGGCTGATGGGGAACCATGGTTCCATGATATTTAGACATACATTTAGCAAAATGAGTATCCCGAGGGGGCGACCAGTAATGATCGAAAGACAATCAAGAGACTGTCCATGGGATTTTTCTTGGGTGGAGAAGTGTTGTACAAAAGGAACCATGATATGACTCTCCTATGATGTGTGGAGGTGCAGGAGGCATGTCAAATCATGCATGAATTCCATGAAGGAGTCTGTAGTACTCATGTCGGGGGTCATTCATTGGGTCGAAAATCATCAAGAGTGGATATTGTCGGATGACCATTGAAAGAGATTGCATTGAATACACTTGAAAGTGCCACAAATGTTAAATTTATGGAGACTGGATACAAGTCCCACCAACCCAACTCCATGTTTTATCCGCACTCTGGCCCATTTCAGCCTGAGGCATGGACGTGATTAGGCCAATTATTCCAAAGGCCAGCAATGGACACCCCTTCATCTTTGTGGCCATTGATTATTTCACTAAATGGGTTGAGGTGGCCTTATACTCTAGTGTCACACAGAATGTAATCAATCGCTTTATAAAGAGAGAGTTGATTTTCCGATACAAGATCCCATAAATAATCATCTCGGATAATGCCAAAAACCTGAAAAACAAAGTAATGATGAAGTTGTGCAAATAGTTCAAGGTTAGACATCATAATTCAGTTCTTTATAGGCCATAGATGAATGGGGCGATGGAAGTAGCCAATAAGAACATCAAGAATATCCTAGAGAAGATGACTGAAACCTACAAAGATTAGCATGACAAGCTCCCATTTTCCCTGTTGGAACTACAGTTCAAACCTCCACAAAAGCTACTCCTTTCTCCTTGGTGTACGGGATGGAGGTCATGGTCCTAATAGAAGTTGAAATCCCATCCTTGTAGGTTCTGAAGCAAGCAGAGTTGACTGAGGCAAAATGGATACAATCTCGGTATGACTAGTTGAACCTGATCAAGGAGAAAAGAATGGTTGTCATAGCCCATGGAAAGTTGTACCAAAGAAGAATGATGAGGGCATTCAACAAGAAGGTGCGACCTCAACAATTCCAAGAGGGGGATTTAGTATTGAAGAAGATTTTTCCAATCCATACTGACCCTCACGCTAAGTGGACTCCTAATTATGAAAGGCCTTATGTGGTGAAGAAAGCATTCTCAGGCTACACCCTATTGTTGGCAGACATAGACTGAACCGACCTCCTGCACCCTGTCAATTCTGATGTTGTAAAGAAATATTATGCTTAGAAGCCTTGTAAACTCTCAAAAGAAAGTTAATAAAATGATCATGTTGTTGCTCCATGGATCTTTTATCTGCTCATGTTTTGGTCAAATGCCAGATGACCATTTTTGGCCGACCAATTTTTCCCTAAATAACCAAACATTTATTTAGCAGTTGGAAAACCCCTTGATCTTGAATATTAAGCCATTTTATTCAAAGAAGTCATATCCCAAAAATTAAACAAGTTTGGGGTTCTCAAGGGTCTAACAAATCATGCAAGACAATAACAAAATGCCAAAGTGATGATTGGCCATTTTTTCTACCACCCAGAAAAAACTGAGGAAAGAAAATACCCTTTGCTATTCCTGTTGAGCTTGAAATATTCAATTTCTTGTTTAGCCCATCAAATGATCACACCCCACACTGGGGAATTTTACAAGTTTAGTCCCAAATGAGACCCAAATGAAAAATGAAGTCATGATTCTTCCGCAAAAGGAAAAGCAAAATATAACAAAAGAACGAAAGAAAGAAAAGAAGAAACGAAGAGAAAACAAGGGATTTACCTCATATGTGACCTATGACCAAATATACCCTCTAAAAGATATGTCCATTTCTTCTTTAACCAATACCCAGAGCGTACATTACGGTCCGAATGAAAGACTTGACCAGATTGGCATATGTTGTTGTCTTAAATAATTTGTCAGACTTAATATCGAGTTTGAACTACGTAATGAACTGATCCTGAATAGGTACGTAGGCAGTTTGCTCAAATTAACAAGGTCGGTTAATAGTTTGCAAAAAGCTGCAAACTGGGGCAGAACACGTTGTTTGGGAATGGGATCTTGAGCCTTAACTTCCTTTCTTTTTAAGAACCTGCATCCTGAGACCAACATTTTGTCCTGAGTCTTAAAGACCACCTAGAGATCGAAACATGAGTAATACCCAATTAGATCATGGACAAACAGTTGGACAAGAGAATATCATTTGGTTTCATAGCATTAAAGGAGAAACATAGTCTCCTTTTATGAAACTAGGCAGTTTGTGAAAAGGGGTGAAAGTTAGTTGATTAAGCCATTTGATTTCATAAATGTCAATATCATAGAACTTAGGGACACTGGTGTAAATTTACCCCTTTCCAAAACAACTTGTGAACATTGCGAAACAACCGTTTTTCCATAAATTGATCTATTGATTTGACAAATTGAGGTCATAAATGCATAATCATGTTCATCAAAAAAAGTTTGCTTGCTTTCCAAAAATCCTCAAAGAAAGGATGGACAGTCAAAAGGGTTCAAAATCACTAATATACTAGGGAAAATTTCATGGCAAGCTTTGGAAAAGTCCATTTCAAGACTCACCTATTCGAGTGGTATTTGAAAACATGACTAATGTAGTTACGGCCACACCTAACAAGGGCAGATTTCGTGTTGAGTTCCAGTGAAGCCAACTCAGATGCTTTTATACATTGAACTTGAAAACAAGGCTGAGGTTAGTGACAATAAAATACTAGGGCAAAGTTCAAATGCCTGATGGAATCGAAAATATCGCTAGGTCGGTGACAGCAAATACTGGGGCAAATTTCAGATGACCAGGGCCAAGGGCATCTAATAGGAGCAGATTCCTTGCTAGACTTCAGTAGAGCCAGTTCTGGAACCTTTGCAAAATTCACAGACATGGCCTAGGTCAAAGGTGGGGTCACTGCGATCACAGGCGCGACAGGAAAAAGGATTCATGCATTTCATGGAAAAAAGTAAATGCAAAGCACGTCGCATCAATATGCATACTTGTCCTCGCATGTAGGCATCATAAGTAGCAACATGTATGCACATAGCACAAAGCATCATTCGTATCTGTCTGGTTGAATAAGCTTTTCAATAATCATTTGTCATAACTGATTGAACAATTCTTGTTTTGTTAGAAATTGAGGCAGTTGACCCTAGAGACAAACCAACCCGAGCATTTATTTGGGACCTCAAGACTGTCCCCCAGAGTGGACATCCCCAGTGGAGTAACCATTTTCTAAACCTACAAACCTACACTTAAATACATTTTGAGGAAGTTTTGGCTAGGGTCGATGCACCTACTATGGTTCAAATTCCTATATTCGCAGCAAGCATTTTGAAGAAGTTTTTGCTTAAGTCAATGCACCGGCTATAACTCGAATTCTTTCATTTGCAGCAAGCCATTTTGAGGAAGTTTTGGCTTGGGTCGATGCACTTGCTACAGCTCGAATTCCTACATTCGCAGCAAGCCATTTTGAGGAAGTTTTGGCTCGGGTCGATGCACTTGCTATGGCTCAAATTAGTACATTCGTAGCAAGCCATTTTGAGGAAGTTTTGGCTCGGTGTACCCGTTACAGCTCAAATTCCTACATTCGCAGCAAGCTATCTTAAGGAAGTTTTGACTCGGGCTGATGCACCCATTACGGCTTGAATTCCTACATTCACAGCAAGCCATGTTGAGGAAGTTTTGGCTCGGGTCCATGCACCCGCTACGACTTGAACTCCTACATTTGCAGCAAGCCATTTTGAGGAAGTTTTGGCTCAAGACGATGCACCCATTATGGCTCGAATCCCTACATTAGGAGCAAGCCATTTTGATGAAGTTTTGGCTCGGGTCGATGCACCTTCTATGACTCGAATTCCTACATTTGAAGCAAGTCATTTTGAGGAAGTTTTGGCTCAGTGTATCAACTACGACTTGAATTCCTAGATTCGCATTGAGGAAGTTTTGGCTCGGGTTGATGCACCCGCTACGGCTTGAATTCCTACATATGTAGCAAGCCATGTTGAGGAAGTTTTGGCTCAGGTCGATGCACCCACTATGGCTCGAATTCCAACATTCGTAGCAAGTCATTTTGAGAAAGTTTTGGCTTGGTTCGATGCACCCGCTACAACTCAAATTCCTACATTCGCAGTAAGCCATTTCGAGGAAGTTTTGGCTCGAGTCGATGCACCTACTACAACATGAATTCTTACATTCACAGCAAGCCATGTTGAGGAAGTTTTGCTTAGTGTACCCACTATGGCTTGAATTCCTACATTCGTAGCAAGTCATTTCGAGGAAGTTTTAGCTTGGGTTGATTCACCTGCTATGGCTCGAATTCCTACATTCGTAGCAAGCCATTTTGAGGAAATTTTGGCTCGGGTTCATGAACGCACAATGGCTCGAATTCCTACATTCGCAGCAAGCCAATTTGAGGAAGTTTTGCCTCGGGTCGATGCACCTACTACAGCTCGAATTCCTACATTCGCAACAAGCCATGTTGAAGACGTTTTGGCTTAAGTTGATGCACCCGTAATGGCTCGAATTCCTACATTCATAGCAAGCCATTTTGAGGAAGTTTTGTCTCGGGTTGATGCACCCACTACAACTGGAATTCCTACATTCACAGCAAGCCAATTTGAGGAAGTTTTGGCTTGGGTCAATGCACCTACTACAGCTCGAATTCCTACATTTGCAACAAGCCATGTTGAGGATGTTTTGGCTCAAGTTGATGCACCCACTCTGGCTTGAATTCCGACATTCGTAGCAAGCCATTTTGAGGAAGTTTTGGCTCAAGTTGATGCATTTGTTATGGCTCAAATTCTTGCATTTGCAGCAATCCATTTGGAGGAAGTTTTGGCTCGGGTTAGTGTACCCTCTACGACTCAAATTCCTACTTTTGTAACAAGTCATTTTAAGGAAGTTTTGGCTCGAGTCAGCATACCCACTAGGACTCATATTATCACACCCGATGCAAGCCACTTTCCACCCACTGTGATTCCATATTACGCATTAGCTGCTACCCAAAAAAAAATGCCCAACTGACCAAAGATGTGGCCTATCTAAAATAGGTGTCTTTGTCTTTGCATACTTTTTGCTTCAAATGGTATAGAAAAGTTCCTACCATCACATTGAAGCAGTGAAACCTACAAAGAGGGGTAGTTGTAGATGCCCCAATTTTAACCAGGCCACCCCAAAGAAGCCCAGCGAAATAAGATTTACCTTTGAGCCCTGAATGACCCTGAGTTTTAAAATTAAGACCCCGAGTAGCCATGACTTCAAAAAGTTGATTCCTTTTAATTAGTCTAGCTCCTAAAAAAAAAAAAAAAGCTTCCAAAAAATAGTGTCTCTCAAAATCATTTCACAAAATTGAAGTCTTCTTGATTCTTTTTCATAATCCTATCATAAATTCTTTTAGTCACAAATTAGTCTCCTTTAGTGGTCCTTTAGTCGAAGACCCCTGTAATAATCTTGTTTAGGCTAGGTATCAAGTTAAGTCTTGAATTGGAGTCAATAGTTTCAATCTTGAAAATAATTTCTTTGAATTTTTAGTTAAGTTCTTCTTTTTTTTCCCCAAAGATTCAGCCTTTCCATTTGATTAGGTTGAAAATTGAGTATTCTAGTTTAAGATTAAGATTGCCTTGAGTTTTTCAAAATTTCTTCAATCAAGTCTTCTAATTGATTTCAAATACTAAGTTCTGTTATCTTGAGCTTTTCAAAATTTGAATCTAGAGATTTGTTAATTAAAGTCCTCCAAAACGAGTCTTTGGTTTTAAATTGGGTCCTAATTTTAGAGCTGATTTTGTTTGGTTATTAAAGTCATATTCGCTGCGTTTGTTTCATCAAAACTGGTTAACTCTAAAGTCACATTTATAGTTGAGAGCTTCTTGAGCAAGGAAGTCAAAATTGGTCAACCTTTTGGAGTTAAAATTGAAAAATCACGTTCACTTTATTAAGGGGGTGGGGGCACGTGCGGTAAATGTATATGCATGAGTGTTACAATAAGAGAGCAAATATGACATACGTACACGAAAATGCATGAGGTGTACAAAGTGAGGTTGTAGTACACAACCAAGTTGGGGTACATCATCATACAAAAATAAATGAAAAATATAGAAAACCAAAAGGAAAACAAAAAATGCCAAGCCCTCCGGTCCTCGAAGGCCACTTGCAGCATCTCCCAAAGCCCTCCATTCTCCAGCTACCACCTGGACCTTCCACTTTCACCTACGCACAGAAGGGAGAGTTAGCATAGTTAGTTAGCAGAAGAAATTCAAAAAATAAAGTAAATCAAAAATGAAATCACATGTGTAGAAAAGGGAAATTGGTTTGAATGAAATATTCCCTACCAGCACAGGGAATACAGTTAGAGGGGAATTTTGTTAAGGGAATTGGTGCCAAAAAGCACCCTCAGACTCCTTATAAATAGGGAGTCTCATTGTAGCAAAGACACACAAGAAAAAGCATGGTGATACCCTATGAGAATTGAGAAAGAGAGGAAGTCAAAAAAAAAAGGGGGGGAAGCTCTGCAAGAATTGAGAGAGAAAATCAAAGAGAAAGGGGGGAAGGTTCTACTTAACTAAAAGCAAAAAGAACTGAAGTCCAGGAGCTGAATTCAAAAGCAGAATTGAGAAGCAAAACCCAAGAGCCAGACACATATAGAGTCTGGAGAAGAAGAAAGGAGGAATAAGACAAGGAAGGTAAACTCTTGTTTTATTCAAATCATATAAGTGTATGTGAGTTTTAGTGCAGGTATGATTCCTTTTAGGATTTAGGTTCACACTCGAACTTGAATTCCAACTAAGCATGAGATAGACCCGAACCCAAACTTGGGTTCTGATAACTGCATCCTAGCCAAACCCAGATCCGTTTAGCCCGTACCTAAGTTCCCTTTCAGATACCCCCAACATTCACAAGCCTGTAAACCTTTTTTTAAACTTAACCCAAAGCCCACTAGTTTCTTTTAGAAAAAACCAAAGCCTGCCTGAGTTTTAAACCAAACCTAAGGCTCGGTTAAGTTTTTAAAACATAATGCCATTTTAAACCAAACCTAAGGCCCGGTTAAGTTTTTAAAATAGAAGCCCATTTTAAACCAAACTCGAGACCTGGTTAAGTTTTTAAAACAGAAGCCCATTTTAAACCAAACCTGAGGCTCAGTTAAAATTTTAAAATAGAAGCCCATTTGAAACTTTAGCCCAACATGTTTTCAAATTTTAAACAAAACCCCATTTGAAATTCTAACCTTGAAGCCCATTTTCAAATTTTAGCCCTAGCCCATTTGAACACACTAGACCCAAGCTTGTCAAAACCCACACGTGTCTGAACCGCACACACTAAACTCACTCGAGTTCATCTAAATCAGCACACACGCACACTGAGTTGACTCATGTGAGTCAACCCTGATACCCACTCATTGAGTTGAGACGAGTTCACTCGTCTTCAACCTCGGCCTTGTGACTACACCTTAAACCTAATCTGAGTTCCCAAAATCATTGAGACATACCACCACACTCAGATCATCATCCAAGTAAACACATAATCTTCAGAACAACATTATTCACAACATGTGAATCACTCACACATTCACACTTCAGAATCATAGAAAAGAAAACTAAAAATACACACAAAAAATAAAAAGGAAGAGTTAGAGGGTACTTAGCTTTTTTAGCGTCCTCGGAAGCTCAGGATCACTTTTTGAGCTTAGCCTTCGACCTTACCCCTTGGTAAACACCATTCATAAGTTCAAGCCAAGAACTGGGCTCACTTGTGGCTTCACATAAAGAGAGTTAGGGTTTGGTTCGGCTCGAAACAGGGAAAAGAAGAGATCTAATCATTCGAAAATTAAGCTTCTAAAAAGAAAATAGACTCGGGACAGATGAGTGAGGCCTGAGAGAGGACAGGTTGTCCAGGGAAGGAAAAAAGGGAAACCCAAAGAAACCATAGGGTTTTAGAGGATTCATGAGGAAAGGGAAGATGAGGTGAGAGACAAAGAGAGAGGTAAGAGACGGAAAGAGGCTGAAGAGATGATGGGCACTGGTGAGTTACGGAAAACCCTGGCATTTCTGAGTTAGGGTTTCAGAGAGGGGAGAACAGAGAAAGAAGGGGGGAATAGGGAAGGAGAGAGAAGAAAGAGAGAGGATCTGGGAGCAAATTAAAGAAATGAAAGAAAGAAAAAAATTTTGTTTTTATTTACTTTGTTTAGAAACCGCAGAGTGTCAACATGTCGAGCACTTGTGGCCCTAGGATCAATTTTATACACGGCTAGATCTGGACCATTCATCTAAAGTTAATGCTGAATGCCTTGGATGAAGACACGTGGGCGATCTGCTTGCTCTCCACCATGATCGTTGGATCACTGCAATGCATCAACGGTTGACATGGCCCCGTGTTAGGGGCATTGAATGCTACTAGCTTCCCTTCATAAATGCATGTACGCTCCTCCGCACGCCAAGCAACACGTGTCCTACTTGTCTTCCTCACAATTAATGCACACAGGCACGTGCGGGCTTTCTCCACAGCCATTGGATCATTTCTTAGTGGACGACCATGATCCAGCCATCCCACGAATCTTGTCTACACATTCCTACCAACTTGCAGCATGCCACGTGGCGTGATGGCGTTGACCAAGCCTAAAACTGGTTGACCCCCTTTGACTGGTTTACTCCCGAACCGATTGAGTCCCTTGAACCGGTATGGAACCGATTTAACTATTTTATTTGGTATGTTATTTTTTTTAAACATTTAATAATTCAAAAATCCACAAAAATTCATAACACTTATAATATCACCAAAAATTCAAAAAACTCATAGGAAAATGCCAAAAATATTTTTTGAGTTGATTTTCATTTTTTTTCTTTAATTATATTTTTGTTATTTCAAAATTTGGGGGAAAATATAAAAATTGTTATAAAAATTCAAGAAAATTGCAGAAAATTATAAAAATATTTTGAGATTGGAAATTCATCTTGTTGCAAATTTTTCATCCCCAAAGACACTCCAAAAAGCTCCCAGAATATTATTTTTCACACCTAGAAAATTCTATAAAAATTTCAAAAATCCTAGGAGCGTATTTTTGTACCATATTTTCTCAATTTTCCGATCTCGATGATTTAAAAGGAAGGCATAAGCTCTTCGGAGTACGGTATGCCCCGATTTTGAGGAAATACTTATTCTATATTTATTTTGTGCATTTTCTTTGATTCTAAAAAGGGAGTAATTTTCTAAGGCATATTAAATTTATCTAGGATAATCATCAATTAATTAGGTACCATTTGTAAGAATGGGCACATAGGGGGTGCTAACGCCTTCCCCTCGCATAATCATGCTTTGGGACTCAACTCTGGTAACGCAATCCGATTCTACCCTTAATTGGGTAGTAATCATGTCTTCTAACCACATTAAAAGGTTAGTGGCGACTCCATACATTTTGTTTTCCACGAAAAATATTATTTTAAAAATCCACCTTTTCCAGTTCACACACCCTGGGGCAACACACACATGGTGGTGTTTTTGCCCCGCACAGGAGCATGTCACGACACATGTAAGAACCTATATACACTACCAGAATGCAAAAAACAAGATAGGGCATCAATTATGCAGTTGGAGTTCCATACAGGCATGCATTTCAGTAGTTCAAATATATGCTATGCAACAACAGAAATAATCATTAGGAAAGCAATGGATAGTAGACCGCAGTGTTATTCTCATTAAGGCATATTTAAAAAAAATCATGAAAGCATTTTAATTTATATAACCATGATGATAATTCTCCCCCTCAGTTGTGTACTCAACTCATTTAAATTCCTTTTTCATTTTCTAATTTCCTAGTCAAGTACCTTATATTTGCAATGATTTGGAAGTGGATGATTTTCTGATGTTCTTAGTATACAAAATAGTGAAAGTATAGTGAACGCATATACTAAGATTTTATATTTAGACACACACCACTTCCCAAGCTTGTAGTCATCACTCCCCCTAAACCTAGGAACTAAGGAGAATTAAATGATAATATAATATCTATTGAAACCCATTCTTCCTTTTGTCCAATGGGGTTTGCCTTTCTGATTATCCGCATCATTTCCTTGTCTATCCCTTTAGTACCTTTAAGTAGACAAGCATACAAGATGTGCCCTCTTCTTTCACAATATAGGTAAGCTTTAAGTGCATGTGAAGGATTTTGCCTATATATTCTGTTTTTTCTTGGCGAGGCATAAAAATAGAAATGGGACCTAAATTATGAACCCTTTTTTGAAATTTTTTTATTTTATTTTAACTCTAAAGGGTTTATTCAGTTTATCTTCCTCACTCGTGAATTTGAAAAACATTTTAGAGTAATCTTCAGCTTTTCTTTCTAAGCAAATGATTTTCAAAATTCTTTCAACCTTTTTCTTCTCTTAAGTGGCATGATATTCTTTTAATTCCTTTAAGTTATTTGCCACCTTCTTATTTTCATTTCTTAGGAAGGTTTTATGTTTAGGCATCCTAACTCGAAACTTATATAGTTTAAATGAAGCATTTTCTAATTTTCTATATATGGGCATGATTTCATCATATAATTCAACATATGATTCATCACAAGATTTTTCACCACAAACACCGCATGAATCATTAACTATATTATCACAAAATTTGACAAATGATTCAACACATGATATATTGCAACAATCAACACACGAATCATCAACTGCATCATAAATTGAAATAGGAGGTGAATCATATACCTCATCATTGATTGGCGTTATTAATGCATGATTTACCTCCTTTGGACCATTTTAATCCTTCAGAATGATGGTCTCCTTCTCTTTTGCCTCTCCATAATTCCTGTCCAATTCTTCCTATATATGCTTTGCACTAGAACATGCTATGATCTCTTGAAAGATGTTAGACTTTAGAGCACAAAATAGCATATCCATGGCATTTGAATTAACTGCACTAAAATCATTTTCATTCATTTGCAAGCAATTTCCTTTAACAACCATTTGCCAGGCCCTCTAGTTTATTGATTTTATAAAAATGCTCACCCTTAAAATCCAGGAAAAAAAATTTTCATCGCAAAATATTTGAGGCCTATCAAATGATCGTCCCTCGCTAAATGGGGATACACAAATTTGAGCCATTGCGATCTTTAACATAAGCGGTTAAGCTTTTTGCAACAAAGTTCTGATACCAATTGTTGGAATTGGTGTATTCCCAGGAGGGGGGAGGAATTGGGTATTTAAAAATTTTCTCCTAAGTTCAATTCAAATCAACAATTAGTAACCCAGAACCTAGGGTCTTTCTAATAAAAAAAAATACATAATTAAATAACAGAGCAGATATTATGGCAATTAAAATAATCTCACTATTTCCCAATCATTCACGATAACTGAAATATGCAATTATATAAATCATACACAGCAGATAAAATATCACATTCAAGTGCAAAAATTAAAGAGCATAGGGAAGAGAGTGACACAAGATATGCTATCAGGGTTTGGCCAATACTGCCTACGTCCCCACATCAAGCTCACAAGCAAGAGGATTCAACTAAGTGCTCGCTTATGGGTGGAGCGTCACCGATTACAACCTCCTCTTTATTGGGTAAGGAATACCCCAGGTCACATTCACAGGGCTGACCTCAACCTTTACAACTACACCTTACAGGATGGTGCTCCTAATTCTCGTAACTGGGCCTGAATCAACCCAAGACTTTCTTACCAAATCTAAGTCTATTCGGTCCACACCTTACAGGATTGTGCAAATCCTAGTTCTCCTAATTGGGTCTGAATCATTCTGGTGCATGTTACAGGCTAATGCAATCCTCTTCCGACCACACGTCGGGAATACAACAATGATAATAAAAATTTGCGTACAAAGATAATGCTTCTACAACAAGCAGGATGTACTCAATGAAGCACAAATGCACTCACATATGATATGAAATAAGAGCTCAAGTGAGTATAGGTGTTTTATCAAAAAATATTTTTCAGTCTTTGAAGTTGATGTATATGTTAAAGTACTTCAAAGATTAAACCCTAATAAAACTTTTCTCCCAAAAATATTTTTCAAATAAAGTGAAGGAGAATCTAGGGTTTTGCACTAAAATCAATTTATGCACAAATGATAATATATGATCTTTGATTAAAAATATGCAAGGCATACTTCAAAGATCTTCAAATCCTTAAATGCAATCTCCAAGAAATATTTTTCAAAATGAAGTATAGGAGATTTTAGAGTTTAGCACAAAAATGGATTCTTGCAATAAAAGCAAGATGAGCTTTATGAATCTTGCAATGGAAATGCTAAAGATTCACAAGCTAGAGTGTAGTTTTCTCCAACAAATATTTATCAAGATGAAATAAGTGGAGAAAAATTTAGATTTTTTCTCTAAAATGATTTTCTAAAATGAAGTAGTAAATGAGAGTAAATGCTTAAGATTTTAAAAATGAATGCTCAAAATAAATGCCCTAAAGAATGTTCTCTTGGAAGATTATCAAAATAATAAGAATAGGAGAACAAGAATGAATGAATTTCAATAATAAGTTGGGAGAATTTTCTTTCTAATTTCATACTTAAAAATTGAGTTATGAAGGGGTATATATAGACTCTGGGAAAATTATGACCGTTAGGGACATGGTGGGAATTTTAAAATTATTTAATTAAATTTTAAACGTGATTAGCGTTGAAAAATTACTGTAGCTCGAGAGGTTTAGTCGACCAGTGTTAGCATCGGGTGACTGAACACTCATAGCAGTTTTGAATTTTTAACAAGGTTTGGTCGACTGTGGGCAACACCGGTCGACCGAGCCAAAGCGATTTTCTAAACCTTCGTAGGTTTGGTCGGCTGGCCTAAGGTTCGGTTTGTAGGGCATCAAAGGTCCGGTCAGCTAAGGCATTTTTTACCTAAGAGGTTGGTCGGTTGGGGCATGTAAAAGCATTCCATGAGTAGGGTCGGTTGGCCGACCTTTTATAGCCTTTGTGCGGTCGGTCGTATGGGCAGGTCAGTCGACTGAGGTAGTTTAAGCCTGATAGGGTCGGTCGACCTAGGCTTTTTAATTAAGCCTTAAAATGCAACGTCGGTCAACTCTTTATAAATTTAAGTTTTTTTTTTTTTAATTTTGACCCAAAAAGAATTCACCCCTGTATGAGCATGACTTTTTGGTTTAGGAATCTTTTATGAAACGTTTGGGGAACCTAAGGTCAGTCTAAGTTCTTTGTTGAGCTTGTCATTCCCATCATGCATGATATGCATTATTAGAGACATTTCAAAACAAAATGTATTTACAAGTAAAAAACAAATGTCTTCTTCTTCTTTCCTCTTCACTTCATGGAATACGTCAAGTGTATGTGTTCTTTGAGTTCCTTTTGGCTTCCATGACCCTCTTCCATGTGTGTTCTAAATTATTAACATGTTCAAGTACTAGACACACACATTAGATCTTTGTGCTTTGTTAACATCAAAAAAGGGATCGGACTCAAAAAGTCAACAATCATTTTTTTTAAACTATGTTTGAATATCCGATCATTGTGTTATCAAATCATTTATACTTATAGTACGTATACATATACGTTCAAAAATTGTATACTAATTTTTTTTATAATATTAATTTGTAAGATTTGCAATTTTCACAACATCAGGACAATGTCAAGCACTACAGTCAGATGCAGCTTTTGACTTTTTCTAGTATTTTTTGTTATGTGAATTGAATAAATTTTTGTATTTTAATTTGAAGTTGTAAAATGTATTTGTATTTGTATTTTAACTTGAATTTTGAATAATTTATGAATTTTTTAGTAATTATGGTTTAATATTATGTATGTTAAAATGTAATTATAGGTTTTTACAGGAATTAATAATGAAATAAAAAAAATTATTAATTTCAAATTATTAGTGACAGTTCTGAAACCGTCACTAATAGTCAATATTTTAAAGTATTAGCGACGGTTTTAAAATTGTCACTAATAGTCAATTATTAGTGACTGTTAGAGAACCGTCACTAATAATGGAGTATTAGTGGTGGTTTTATTCCGTCACTAAAATCCTAAAATCGTCACTAAAAATTCTACATTTTTTGTGTTCAAAATCATCACTAATAGTCGATTATTAGTGATGGTTTTAAAACCATCATTAATAGTCAATTATTAATGATAGTTTTAAAACTGTCACTAATGCTCATTGGAGCTGCTATTAGTGACGTTTTTTGAATCGTCACTAATAATAGACTATCAATGACGATTTTGAGCCAAGAAAATGTAGAATTTATAGTGACAGTCTTAGGATTTTAGTGACAGAATAAAACCATCACTAATACTCCATTATTAGTGAAGGTTTTAAAATTTGTCACTAATAAGTAGTTGTAACCATAGATATAGTGACAAATTTAAAACCGTCACTAATACTGATAGAACTGTGACTAATACTATTAGTGACGGTTTTTTTATGATTAGTGATAGTTTTAAACCGCCAATAATAACCTTATTCTTTTTAATGTTCATTTATAAAAGATTGATTTATGGATTGAACAAAGGATTGTTGACTTCAATATTATTGCAAATTGTGTGATTGTCAGACATTAAATTTAAAAGGATAATACTTAACTAAGGTATTTACAAACCTAAGTTACAAAAAAATTTGGAAACCCAATTCACCCCCACATCTTGGGAGTATACCTAAATTCTCCATTGGTATCAGAGCATTAAGTTGTAGTAAATCTTAAACTAGAAGCTACATAAAGATCCCTATGGCACACCTAGGTGTATCTCCTTTTGGCGAGGACCAATCCTCTTCTACACCTTTTGGAAACAGCGAATGAGAATCTATTTGCAAACCATGGGTTGGAAAGTTTAGAAAGTAGTCACACATGGTGACCTCATCCCCACTAAAAACATAGATAACAAAGAAATACCTAAGGAAGAAAAAGAGATAACTGACAATGATCTAAAGATGCTGCAAATAAATTCTAGTGCAATGAATGCACTATAGTGTGCCCTTGATTTTAATGAATTTGATAGGGTCATGGGATGTAAATCAGCTAAAGAAATATGGGATAAACTTGAAGTAACTTATGAAGGAACGGTTGACATAAGGGATAGTAGAATTGACATGCACACCAGCGAGTATGAAGCATTTAGAATGAACCATGAAGAAACCATCACTAGTATGTATACTAGGTTTACGCATATTATAAACTCTTTTAATGCATTAGGGAAAAACAAAAGTACTTATGAGATGATTCAAAAAATCCTTAGAGGACTTCCACCGATTTGGGAACCTAAGGGCACTGCAATAACGGAAGGAAGACATTTGAAAAATACCTCCCTAGATGAATTAATAGGATCGCTCCTCACATAGAAGATGGTGATAAATGAAAGAAATTCAGAAGGTAGAAAACACAAGAAATCAATAACCCTTAAGGCTGCAAAAGAAAGTTCTAGTGAAGAAGAAGACAACGAACTAGATGACAATGATATAACCTTAATTACTAGGAAAATTCTTCAAAAGGAACAAGACGTTTACTAGAAAATTAAAAGGCTCAAAATATGATAAAGGATAAACTAGCAAAAAGGAAACAAAGAATGAACCTTTTACATGCTATAATTGCAAGAAAGTTGGACACATAAAACTTGATTGTCCACAACTTAAGAAAGACGCCAAGAAGAAGAAAAAGAAGGCAATGAAAGCTACAACATGGGATGACTCAAGCTCAAGTGAATCAAAAAATGAATCAAGCGATCAAGATGTGGCAAACCTCTGCTTCATGGCAAAAAATAATGTGGTAAATTCCTACTCTAGGACACAAGAAAAAGAATCTAGTGATGAATCATGTAGTTACTCATGTGAAAGCATGCCCTCATATAGAGAAATGCAAGCTAAATTATTTTCTTTGCATAATAAGTTCAAAAAAGTAACCAAAAGAAACATAGCATTGAAAGAACAAAATAAAAAGTTAAAAAACCAACTAGAGACTTCAATGTTAGTTGAAAAAGAAAATGACTCACTTATCGATGAACTTATGAGTAAAGTAAACAAGATGTCTCAAGACTTAGTAAAGCTTCAAGTAAAAGGTGAAAATATAAAGTGCTCAGAAATATGTGATCTTAAAAGTAAAATTGAAGATAAAGACAAAATCATATACAATTTTATTAGAGGAAAAGAAAACTTTGATAAATTGGTAGAATCATAAAGAATGTCCTTGGATAAAGAAGAAATAGGATTCAATGGAGTTGAAAACAAAAAGAAAAAGAACCTCTACATGGGGTATTTTGTAAAGGCATCAAAACACTTTGCTAGCACATCTTCCACAAATGCATATGAACATATTACTTGCTTCTTGTGTAAGAAAAAGGGACATATAAAGTTTGAATGTCCATTCAAAATAAAAAATGTTAAACTCATGAAAGTATGGAGAGTCAAAACTGAAGTTAAAATTGAATCAAAAAGATCAAATCATTGGTGAACCTTCACGAGGAGTATCTACTAGATCCTCTTTAATGAATATGAGTAGTTATTACACGTTCCTATCTCAGAAGGAACCCAAAAACATGGATGAGGCATTAAGTGATGACTCTTGGATAATGGCCATGCAAGAAAAATTAAATAAGTTTGAAAGAAATAAAGCTTGGAAATTACTTCCTAGACCGACTAATCATTCGATAATTGGAACCAAATGGGTGTTTAGAAATAAGAAGGATGAAAATGGCGTTGTAGTGTGTAATAAGGCTAGACTTGTAGCTCAAGGATATAATCAAGAGGAGGTAATAGACTATGATGAGACCTTTACTCTCGTAGCTAGAATGGAAACCATAAGAATGATATTAGCATATGCTTCTCACAAATATTTTAAACTTTATTAAATAGATGTGAAGAGTATATTTTTAAATGGATTTATAAATAAGGAAGTGTATGTAACACAACCTCCAAGATTTGAGGATTTTCATTATCCTGATCATGTGTTCAAACTGACAAAAGCCTTATACGGATTAAAACAAGCTCCTAGAGTTTGGTATGAGTGGCTAAGTGGTTTTTTATTGGAAAATGGTTTTTCTAGAGGAAAAATGGATAGCATACTATTTATTCAAACTAAGGACAAAGATATGCTCATCATCCAAATATATGTCGACGATATCATTTTTGGTGCTACAAATGAAGCGCTATGCAAAAACTTCGCAAAATGTATGCAAGACGAATTTGAGATGAGTATGATGGGTGAGTTGACCAACTTCCTTAGACTTCAAATTAAGCAATCTAAATTTGGGACTTTCATAATTCGGTCAAAATACATAAGGGACTTGCTTAAGAAATTCGATATGGAAGATAGCAAACCTTTAGGGACCCCTATGAGTACGTCTATAAATCTTGATAAAGATGAAAAAGGAAAACCAGTAGATGCGAAATACTACCATGGCGTGATAGGAAGCCTACTTTATTTGACAGCCAGTAGACCGAACATTATGTTTGGTGTATGTATATGTGCCTTGTTTCAAGAAGCCCCTAAGGAATCTCACCAAATAACCATTAAGAGAATCTTAAGATATTTGATAGGAACTATTAACTTAGGTTTATGGTATCCTAAAGATACAAGCTTTGAGATGATCAGCTATTCTGATGCGGACTATGTTGGATGTAAAATTGATCGAAAAAGCACAAGTTGTACTTGCCACTTTCTAGGAAGATCTCTTGTGTCTTGGTTCTCCAAGAAACAAAATTTTGTAGCCCTATCTACTGCGGAAACTGAGTACGTGGCAGCAGGTAGCTATTGTGCACAAACTCTCTATATGAAACAACAGTTACAGGATTTCAATTTGGAGTATTTGGTTGTACCTATAAAATGAGATAATACCAGCACCATCAAAATTTCCAAAAATCCCATATCTCATTCAAGAACCAAGCATATCGATATTAGGCATCATTTTCCGAGAGATTATGTGCAAAAAAAGGATATAACTCTTGACTTTGTGAATACAAGTGATCAATGGGCTAATATCTTTACAAAACCTCTTTCAGAGGATAGATTTATCTCTATAAAATGCGAACTAGGATTATTACATAGAAGAGAAGTAATTTGAAAAGGAAAACAAGATAAGTAAATGTCAGGCGAGTGACACTCTAAAGCTCAATCCACTGACTTGCTACTGTTTGGAGAAATTTAGAAGAAACACATTTCTCAGGCGACTAACTCATCGTGATCAGTCGACTAACCGGCGACAGTTTAAATTCGAACAATGCGTAAAGCCCTAATTTTTAAATCCTCAGTCTACTGACTCTGTTCCCCCTTCCCAAAAACCTTTTCTACTTCATTCCCAAGTGTTTCCTTACTTAAAATCTTCTAATTAAACCTTGAAAACCATAATCCTACTTCATTCCCACATTCTTTCCTAGGGTTTCACCGTTCATTTTTCTCAAAATCAATCATGCTACAAACTAAAACCTATTGGCCTAACAAGGCTTATGACTCTTAATTTTGATGATAACAAAGTAAGGTAATTTAATATGCTTCAAAGTTGTGATGTTTCAGTAAAAATTGATATTGGAACTCAGCACACTTCATATGATCACAAGGAACATATTGAAAGCCCACACCAATACAAATGATCAAAAATGAAAGCTTGAAGAACAATGAAGCTCAAGACTAAGAGAACTCAAACCAAAAATGTTCATACAGAAAGATTTTCAAGGAGTTCAAGAAATGAAGAGTTAAATGAGTCAATAGGACATGCTTTGTAAGTACTTCAAGTATACTCAAGTATGAAATTATTTTTGAAGCTCATTAGGTATAAAAGAGACCTAGAGACCTAAAACTTAATCTCGGAACGTATTTCTTTAAAGTAAACAAATTGAAATTCCAACAATTCAGAAGCAAAGAGAGCTATTACAAAAATATTTTAAAATCAACATTTTTGTACTTGACAGGAGCCTGACTGAAATCAACAGTAGGCTGCCAATATAATTAATTTTAAAACACACAGGAAAAAGGTCGTCAAGCTACTTCGTGGACCTTGACACGCGCTTGACAAAGCAATCTAAGAAGCTTGTCTAGGTTCTGCCAGGCTACTGCCACCCTATTGACTTTGTTTTAAACTGAGAAATTCAGTGAAAAGCACCTGACCAAAAGGTGACAGGCGACTACCACCCTACTGACTTTGAAAGTAACCTGTGTATTTCAATAAAAGGCACCAAGCCAAAAAGCATCAGACTACTACCACGCAACAGATTTCAAATTTTTATAACGGACAAATTTTAAAAATTAGATTGCTTGGGACTCAAACTTGTTTAAAACTTGGGCACTACTCCAAGTAAACTTGGGGATCAAGTTAAATGATTTTCTAAATCTATAAATAGCCTCAAGATCATTGAATTAATTCACCAAGCATCAAAATCATCATTCATACTCTCTAAATTGCTCTCAATATTCAAAGGCTCTCTCACTCTCATCTTGTGCTCGAATTCTACTGAAACTTTGTTGACTCTCAATCTCCAATCTTGTGCTACAATTTCGAATCCTTTCAATCATTGAAAGAATCATTCGGTGATAAATTCTCTTAAGCTTCAATTTAAATTTCATATTGAATTGCTTTGAAGTGTATAGTTTGAAATTGTACTAATCAGCTCTTTTGAGAGCATCTCTTGTACAAATTCTCTTGAATCTTTTCTTGTAGATTGATTGACGGTTCAGTCCTTGAATCATTGTTGGACCAAGTGAGGGTTATCATTTGGAGAGGCACACTCTAGCCTAATTAAAGGAGGGATTGTAATGGTGTTGTTCCGCCTAGAAAGGAACTAATTTAGTGGAATCCTTTGGTGGTTTACCAAAGGCGAGGGCGTAGGTTGGGGATAAGCTGAACCTCATAAAAACTTGGTATTCTTCTCAACCTTACTCTTTTAATTTTTGCATTATATATATATTTGTGGATGTTAAGTGCAGGTTGCAGGGCCTAAACACTAAATTCAAAGAAGACTCTTAATCAATAGAAAATACGTTTCAATTAACCGTTTACGAAAATCCACAAGGGAGTACGTTGGTTAATTTGCGAAAATATTAATTAAGAAAATACAATAAAAATCAATCCAAAATAGGGCTTGCATACAAATTACAGGGTTGTCATCAAAAGCTGAAAGCTTTCAAAGAGTTGCAAAATCTTAATTGTTTAAGTGTTTGTGTTGGTTATCCAATCATTGTGCGGTTGATTGGATTGTTCAATTTTTCAACTAATTGTGGTTTTTAGTTGTTGATTGAGAATTGATTGATTAACTTAAGTTTTTTTGTGAGAACTAAACAAAGAATTTAAAAGGAACTTAAAATTTTTAAATAACCCAATTCACCCCCCCCCCCTCTCCTCTTGGGAACACTATTTCACTTTCAATTGGTATCAGAGTTAAGTTATAGTAAATCTTAACTAGAAGCTATATAAAGATTGGAATGGCACACCTAGGAATAGCTCCCGTCGAAGAGGGTCAATCCTCAACCCAACCATCAATCTTTTTTGGACTGAATTATACTTTCTAGAAATAATGTATGAGAATTTACCTTCAAACTATGGATTGGAAGGCTTGGAAGGTTGTCACAAATGGTGACTTAATTCCGACCAAGTTAGTAGATGGAAAAGAAGTCCCTAAGGAAGAAAAAAGACATGACTGAAATCGATCACAAAATGCTACAAGTAAATTCAAGTGCAATTAATGCTTTATATTGTGCTCTAGACATTAATGAATTTAATAGAGTCATGGCTTGCAAAACCACTAAAGAAATTTGGGACAAGTTGAGAGTAACCTATGAAGGAACTGAAGATGTTAGAGATAATAGGATCGACATGCTAACTAGTGAATATGAAGCTTTTAAAATGAATCCGGATGAATCAACCAGTAGTATGTATACTAGGTTAACCCACATAATAAATTCTCTCAATGCTTTAGGGAAAACATACTCTACCTATGAAATGATCCGTAAAATTCTTAGAGGCCTTCCACCCATATGCGAACCAAAGGCTACAACCATAACCAAAGGAAGAAACCTTAAAACCACATCTCTAGATGAACTCATAGGATCACTACTCACTTAGGAAATGGCTTTAAAAGAAAGAAATCCTGAAAACAAGAATAAGAAATCCATAGCTCTTAAAACATCAAAAGAAAGCTCAAATAATGAAGACAGTGAATCAAGTGACTTAGATCAAGATGAACTAGCCTTTATTACTAAAAGACTCGAAAAATTCTATAAAAGAAACAAAAAGTTCCCTAGAAAATTCAGAGGAGCAAAAACTAAAAAAGGTGAACCAAGTAAGAAGAATAGAAAAAACAGGAATGATCCACCGACTTGTTGTCACTGCAAAAAGGTTGGACACATCAAGCTAGATTGTCCTTGACTCAAGAAGGATAAGAAGAAGAAGAAAACAACAATGAAAGTCACATGGGATGACACAAGCTCGAGTGAATCAGAAAACAAATCCAGTGAGCAAGAGATGGCAAGCCTATGCTTCATGGCACACAACGAAGAGGTAAATTTCCTATTCCTCCTCCTTAGTAGAATCAAGTAATGAATCATGCAAGGACTCTTGTGAAAGTATGCCAACCTACAGGGAACTTCAAGCTGAGTTAGTTGCACTTCACAAAAGATTTATGAAAGTTACTAAAAGGAATATAGCCTTGAAGGAACAAAATGAAAATCTTAAAATCCAACTAGAATCTTCTAAATCTATTGAAAAAGAAAAAGAATCCCATATTGAAAATCTAATGGAGAAAGTAAATGATATGTCACAAGAATTAATCAAGTTACAAGCAAAGGATCAAAGCAAGAAAGATTTAGAAATAACTGATCTTAAAAAGACAATTGAAGATAAATAGAAGATTATTTACAACTTTACTAAAGGAAAAGAAAATTTTGAGAAGATGGTTGGACAACAAAGAATGAATGGTAATAAAGAAGGAATCGATTTTAATGGAATCACAAATAAAAGAAAGAAGAAATTGTTCATGGGGTATTTTGTAAAAGAGGCAAAACACTATGCTAGCACATCCTCAAGTAATATACATGAACATACCATATGCTACTTGAGTAAAAACAAGGTACATATCATGTTTAATTGTCCTCTTAAAAAGAAGTATGTCAAAGTTAAATATGAATAGAAAGTAAACAATAGAACTAGATATGATTTAAATAAAATTAAGAAAGTCTGGATCCCAAAAAGTAACACCGTGAATCCTTCATTGTAAGTATGCTTTAGGACAACACCATCAAAGGAAAAGTGGTACTTGGACAGCGGATGTTCAAGACATATGACTACATAGTACAAAAAGATAGGGGACATGTCACCTTCGGTGACAATGTTAAAGGTAAAATTATTGGAATGGGTAAAATAGGCAAAGAACTCTCACTCACTATTGACGATGTATGTTTAGTAGATGGCCTAAAACATAATCTTTTAAGTATAAGTCAACTTAGTGACAAAGGGTTTGACATAATCTTTAAGCAAGATAAATGTTTAGTTCAAAATCCTAATAAACAAGAAATCTTATTTACAACCTATAGGGTTAATAATGTGTATTGCATAAACCTTGATAATCTAGTTAATCTTGGCGGCCATAAATGAAGCAAGTTGGCTTTGGCATAGAAGACTAGGACATGCAAGCATGGACCTACTATCAAAATAATCTAAAAATAATTTGGTCAAAGGATTACCTAATTAAAAATTTATAAAGGATAAAATTTGTGATACATGTCAACTAGAAAAACAAATTAAAATAAGCTTTAAAAAAAAAAAAAACATATCTCCTCTAGTAAACCCTTATAACTCATCCATCTAGACTTGTTTGGTCCTACTAGAACTCAAAGTTTGGGAGGTAAGAAATATGCCTTTGTAATAGTAGATGACTATACTAGATTTACTTGGGTATTATTTTTATACTCCAAAGATGAAACTTGTAATTTACTAATAAATTTATGTAAGAAACTTCAAAATGAAAAAGGATATAATGTATCAAACATAAGGAGTGATCAAGGTAAAGAATTCAATAATAAGGATGTTGAAAAATTTTGTAACGAACATGGCATCAATCATAATTTTTCAGCACCTAGAACTCCACAACAAAATGAAGTTGTAGAAAGAAAGAACTGAACACTACAAGAAATGGCTAGAACTATGTTAAACGAACATAATCTACCAAAATATTTTTGGGTTGAAGTGATAAATACTGCATGCTATGTAATTAATAGAGTATCCATAATATCAAAGTTAAATAAGACACCATATGAACTTTGGAAAGGTTTCAGCCAAATATTTCATATTTTCATGTGTTCGGGTGTAAATGCTTTGTATTGAACGATAAAGATAAGCTAGGAAAATTCGATGAAAAAGCTAATGAAGGAATATTTTTAGGATATTCGTTGAAAAGTAAAGCTTTTAGGATATACAATAAAAGAAGACTTACTATTGTCAAATAAATACATGTAACTTTCAATGAAGAAAACCCTTTCAACAAAACACCAAAAGCTAAAGAAGGACAACCCACTCAAAAATCAGAAGACTTAGAAATAGTTGAAGTAAAAGATGAAGAAAAGGAAGAAATCATTAAAGAGACTCCAAACAATAAAACCATAGAAAAAACTGAATTACCAAAAGAATGGAAATACGTTAGAAATCACCCAAAAGAACAAATAATCGAAGAACCATCAAAAGGTATAACTACTAGGTCATCCTTGAAAAATCTATGTAATCACTACGCATTTTTATCTCAAGATGAACCTAAAAATGTAAGAGAAGCATTAAATGATGATTCGTGGATTATAGCTATGCAAGAATAACTTAATCAATTTGAAATAAGTCAAGTATGGAAATTAGTACCCAACCTAAAAATCATTCAATCATAGGAACCAAAAGGGTTTTTAGAAATAAGAAGGATGAAAATGGGATAATTGTTAGAAACAAAGTTAGGCTAGTAGTTCAAGGATATAATCAAGAAAAAGGTATTGATTATGATGAAACCTTTGCCCCCGTAGCAAGAATGGAAGCAATTAGAATGCTTCTAGCCTATGCAGCCCATAAGGAATTTAAGTTATATCAAATGGGTGTGAAAAGTGCTTTCTTAAATGGGTATGTAAATGAAGAAGTATATGTAAAACAACCTCTAAGTTTTGAGGACATAAAATATCCCGATCATGTATTTAGATTAACTAAAGCCTTGTATGGTTTAAAACAAGCTCCTAGAGCTTGGTATGAAAGATTAAGTAAATTCTTACTTAATAATGATTTTGCAAGAGGAAAAGTAGATAGCAGTCTATTCATTAAGACTTAAAACAAAGACATGCTAATAGTACAAATTTATGTGGACGATGTCATATTTGGTGCTACAAATGAAGATCTATGTAAAGAATTTGCAAAAATGCATGCAAAAAAATTTTGAAATGAGTATGATGGAAGAACTAAATTACTTCCTAGGGTTACAAATCAACCAAGCTAAAAACGGAACATTCATAAATCAAACCAAATACATTAGAGATATGTTGAAAAAGTTTGATATGGAAGGAAGTAAACCTATAAGAACTCCTATGAGCACCTCCACAAGCCTTGATAAGGATGAAAAGGGAAAACCAGTTGACACAACATTATCGAGGAATGATAGGAAGCTTATTGTATTTAACAGCTAGTAGACCCTATATTATGTTTAGTGTGTGCATGTGTGCTAGATTTCAATTAGCACCTAGGGAATCTCATCAAGTTGTTGTCAAAAGAATTCTAAGATACTTATTAGGCACAATTGAACTAGGTTTATGGTATCCAAAAGACACTGGCTTTAAAATGATTAGCTATTCAGATGCAAATTATGCCGGATGCAAAATTGATAGGAAGAACACAAGAGGCACATGCCACTTCTTAGGAAGATCATTAGTATCTTGGTTTTCAAAGAAACAAAATTTTGTGGCCTTGTCAACTGCTGAGGCTGAATATGTAGCAGTCGGGAGTTGTTGTGCACAAAAACTATATATGAAACAACAGTTAAAAGACTTCAATCTTGAATATCAAACAATTACAATTAAGTGTGACAATACAAGTGTCATAAATATTTCAAAAAAACCAGTATCTCACTCAAGAACAAAGCACATTGACATTAGACATCACTTCTTGAGAGATCACGTACAAAAAAAAAAAGAAATAATTCTAGAGTTTGTAAATACAAATGATCAATTGGCAGATATATTTACAAAACCACTTTCAGAAGATCGATTTGTATTTATTAGATAAGAATTAGGGATGCTACACATTCGTGAAGTAAACTAGAAGAGGAATCAGAAGAATTTGCATGCAGCCTACATGACAGACGACTGCAGCTGAGAGGCAGGTGCCTGACAGGTTACTGCCTGGTGAAATTTAAGTCATCAAGCGCCTGACCCTTCGAGTAACAGGCACCTGATAAGCGGCGATTCATCTTCTAAACATGCAAAAACACCTCATTTTAAACAACAGACGCCTGTCTACTCTTCTATACCTCTCCAAAACTCTTTCTTTCTTCCTTACCTCTCTTTCTTCCTCCTCAAATCCTTCCCTCACTCAATCTCCACTTCACCCCATCAAATCCTTAACCTTCTCAACCTCGGGTTTTAAGATTCCAAACAACTTTTCAATATGCCATGAATGAAAACAACCGGAAACAAGGACAAGGCTTCCTCCTCTCGCTAAGCAAGCCATGATGAAATTGAGAAATGGCTAACTTCCAAGCATGCAAGATCATTGTATAAACCACATTTCAACCATCGATCCAAATTTTGGTAAAGTCCTAGATATCCCCTTCTTTGAATTTGATTTTCCTGAAATCTTAGCTTTATTCAAAGATATTGGTTGGGATAAGTTCATTCAAAACCAAGCCAAGGGATATTATCCAAACTTGACCAAAATATTCTACTCAAATTTGGTGAAAAAGGGAGTGGAAATTTCCACCAACCTCTTAGGACAATCAATTACCCTCACACCTCAATCCCTCGTAAAATTGCTTCGTATAAAAAGAGGTGAATTTGAGTGCAATTGTAATAACCCGAATAATAATAATGGTATTTAAATAGAGAGAAAGAGAAATGGAAACAGAAATAGAAGGAGGCAGCAGACTTCGTCGACGACATTGCATTTTGGGAGAAATAACCGAGGAAATTTGTCAGGTCCTCATCGACGAACACAGGGGATTCGTCGACGAGGATACAAGAGGGCCTTGTCGACGAAGCCAAGTTTCATCAACGAGAAGATACCGAGAGAGGATTTTTGGAAGTCTGAAATTCGTCGACGAGGATGTAGGATGTCAACGAACTTTCTATAAGACTCGTCGACGAGGTGACATGTCTCGTCAACGAATCCAGCCCTATAAATAGCTGAAAATCGGATTTTAACGTAGAAAAATAGAAATCACTCTCTCTCTCTCTCTCTCTCTCTCTCTCTCTCTCTCTCTCTCGATGTTTTCTCTCTCCTCTCTCTTCAATTTCGTCTCCATCATTCGCCGGATCAATGATCTGAGGCCACCACGACGCTCCTGGGGAAGTTCTCTCCAAATCTGTCGGAACGGATCATTGGTGGAAGTTAGTTGAAATTCATCCCTGAGTTAAGATAAGACTTTTTATGCTGAATTTGGTCTTTCCACAGTTAAAGGAAATGATGTACTCAAATAAATACTGAAGTTTAGTACTAGAATTTTTCATTTTCAGGGCATTGATCAAGGAATCCTACGGGCGTGAGTCTAGGAATTCATAGGGGCTTTTCCATTGCCATGTAAGGGGATAAATTAAAACAATTATTTTTCATTGAAATTGTAATTATTTAATAGTAGAATAATTTTCAAAAAGCATACGACTATATATGAGTATAATTGAGAAAATGTAAGTTTGGGAAAATACTGCAATTGTACAGGAAATGTGTTTTCAAAACATAACTTATGGTTTCATTTAATTCGTGGGGCATGAATATTATTTTATGTATATATATTATACCATGTTAAGTTAGATTTACAATCTAAAGCATGTTGATAGATATTTTCAGGAATAACATGAAAAACACAGTAAATTATGATTTCAAAATATATGATATGTTCGGCGCAAGACCGTAATTGATGTTTGGCGCAAGGCCGTATTTACTCATGTTTTCGGCATGAGGCCGTATTTATTCATATTTTCGGTGCAAGGCCTCAATTATTATATTAAAGTAGAATTCATAAAATTCTATTATTTAATTTACGATAAACAGTATATGATTATGTACTATATGTTATCAGAACCCGGATGTTAGTTTAGTACAGTTTCAGGAGCACAGTACCGTAGCTTATAGATCAGATATCTATGATCAGATTAGTGCTAACCACCCCACGAGGGGGTGGGAGATGGATAGTCAATGTGGCTTTCAGTGTAGAGTGTAGACGTCCACCTGGCAGTCCGGACCAGGTTGTAGCGGGCCCATCGTACTTACAGAAATTTTTTACTCGACAATGGTCGGCCAGCCATTGTCGAGTCCTGCCTTCGGGCTGCACAACCCGTTATGGAGGGTAATACATGACATCAGCTAGCTATTCATCCTGAGTAGTTCTTAGTATTATAAATTATATCAGATAACACATGATTAGTACGATTACTTGAAAGTATGAAATTATGTGTTTATCTAATCATATTATGATTTATGCTTATGGTATGTGAAATGTATGGTATATGTATTACAACATTAAATATTCATGTTACCACACAACTTATTTTAATTTATCTACCCTAACTGAGAGGTGTCTCACCCCGCATATTAAATGATTTTTTAGGAAACCTGGAGAGACCGGTGGGACAGGGCCGCCGCTGAGTGAGTTGAGCTTCCCTGCTAGAAGGGTAAGTTCTGATTTAGGATCCAGAGATTTTGTTGTGAGATCCTAGGTTTATTTTGATATTTTTGGGAGATTGTATATAAACACAGATATTTGGGAATGTAGTTAACTCTGGTATTATGTATTCTATGGTTTTGAGAATGTGATTTATATTTACTACTGCTTAGGTTTCCGCTGTGTTTGATAGGTGTCCCCGTTACCCACAGGTTCGGGTTAACTATTCTATTTATTATATTTGATTAAATGATTAGATAAGCAGGACGTTACAGCAATCTTATAGAAAAACAATGGATTCTAGAGCAAGGTTTCACCCCACAAAAGTTCTTGCCTCTTGTAATGAATGATCCACCCATATACTTTGGCAATCCTCCACTCTACAAACAACTCAATTTGCAAACCTTAATCCTCCACAAGCTCATTGCTTTCAATATCCTACCAAGAGTCAGATCATATGACCACGTTTCATTCTTAGACTATTTTGTCATGTGGTGCTTGCTCAAAGGGAAAAAATTGGATTTGGCTAGCTTAATGCTTAAGTGGATGGTTATAAAAAATGAAAGCACCCTGAGTTGTTCTTCCTTATGGTGGAATCCTACCCTTACTCTTTGCTCACCACCAGGTCATCACACCATCTTCAAAATTCATTAAAAGAACCCATTATGATCTATTTTCCTCCAACACACTCAAATTGATTGGTTGTAAGAAATTCACACAACGATGGTTAACTCACTTCCCTTCCAACTCAACCAGACCTAGAAGATCCTAATCCTGCTCCAGAGGACACAGATATGCCTGTGTGGTTCCTCCCTTTCCATTAACACTACTTTAGTTTCAGCACTAACATAAGGGTAGGACTCACTTCCCTTCATGACAAAGTCACCAATATGGAAACCCAATACTCCTCACTTGATCGGTGCCTTGAAAATCTAGAACAGCATCTCACTAGTTCTTCTCGGGGTGCAGTCCCTATGGATATCAGTTCAGCAACTCCTAGTGATGCTGAATTAGATAAAGAATCAGAAGAAAAAGAGAAAAGTGATGAAGCTTCCAAAGAAAATTTTGATTATGAAGACACTGAGAAAGAAGAAGAAGCCTCTAAAGAAGGCTTAGAAGAAGAAGAAGATGCTAAAGATGATTCTTTTGGATTTGATGATTGATTGTGATATTTTATGATGTTTTGTAAACTTTAAGAAAATAACTTTTTTGCTCACTTTTTTATGGATGTATGGCACACTTTTCTTTTTGTATGTCATTATAGTTTTGTATTTATCTTTTTTGAATGATGTCAAAAGGGGGAGTATCTATGAGCAAAAGATGGTTACCTTAATGATGTTTATGAGTTTGTTGATGTTTATAATAAACATTTGTTGATGTTTATGATATCTTGTTGATGCGCATGATATATGAACATGATATCTTATGTGTATGAAATAATGATGAGCGTAATGAAATTATGAGATGTTTAATATGGAATGAATGCTATAATGAAATCATGAAGTATATGAAATTATGCTATAATGAAACTTTGAAGTTTATTTTTATGCTTATTATAAAGGGGAGCCTTTTAAGGTTCACTCTATTTTTTATTTTTTATTTTTTCTCCTTATTAGTCATTAACAAAAAGGGGGAGATTATTGGCCTAACAAGGCTTGCGACTCTTAATTTTGATGATAACAAAGTAATGTAATTTAATATGCTTCAAAGTTGTGATGTGTTGACCTTATAGGTCACACCCTGGTTTTGATAATGACAAATACAATTGTATTTAATAAATATCTAGTTCATGTGCAGGTTTATACTAGCATATATTCAAGGGCACGTGAAAGCTTGAAGACAATTTCATATTTCAAATTGTAATATCTCTAAGTGAATTTTGTCTGTAATAGTAACTAGGCCGTCTGTAATAGTAATTAGGGTTTTTGTTTGTAATAAGCACACACATCACATGTATGATTTATTTTGTAAGCTCGAACCAAACCCTGAATGAAAGAGTACTATAGAGAGACCTTAGGGTACACCTTGGTCGAGCGACACCGAACTTTTTCGGTATTTCCAAAACTGGACCTCAAGTGACCTTAGGACACACACATATGCACATATGTTTATTAGGCACTTGAAATAAACTTTTCTGGGTCAATTCGGGACCGAAATGCACACTTGGTGCACTTTCGGTCGACCGGCCAATTCAGTTCAAATTGGCCCGGTCGACCGAAACCGGTCTGAGTCAACTATTTGACCCGGTCCCGGTCGACCGACCCCCTACAGGTCATTTGACCTCGGTCGACCGAACCCCCTGGGAGTCAACATTTTGACCCCCCGGTCGACCGACCAAAATTGTACTGCAACGACCTGGTCGACCAAAGGGTTTTGGGAGGATTCCCAGCGGTCCGGTCGACCGAGCCACGCAGTTCAAAAAGGCCTCGATTGACCGAACCGCGGTATTTTTGAGAATCGCCTTTGTCCGGTCGACCGACCACTCAGTTCAAAATGCTCCCGGTCGACCGAGCTACTTGAGTCCTGGTCGACCGAACCACTTTTGGTCGACCGAACCTCTCGAGTTGCTCCTATTTTTTAACCGAGGTTAAATTTTTTAAACAGGGTTAAAGTTTCTTAAGTGTCATTAATCTTTTCTGAAAATCCCTAATAAATCCCCAACGATCAAAATTTTTAGTATGTCTATATATACTCCTTCATTTGGTGATTTAAGCACTGATTAGCAAAAAGGATTAGGAAAATCTCTCTCAAGCAAAAATACCTCCTTGTGATTCCTACTCGCTCAAATCTTTCCCAAAAGCACTTTAGCTTATTTCTTCAAATCATTTGTAAGTGCTTTGAGTGTATATTCAAACAGGTTTTGCTCTCATTGTTTAAGAGTGTTTAAATCGATTTTTCTCTCGAGAGCATAACCTAAGTTTTCTTAGGAGGCTTTGCTAATAAGCCTATTCTAAGAAAACTTGTGGTAAACTTCTGAGTGTTGCATTATCATTGCAACATCGTTGGAAGTGTGTATTTGTTTTGATTTGCAAAAACATATTTCAAGCTTACTTAAATATCTAGTGGAACTTATTGAACAATTTGTGAAAAGGTATTTGTGCTTGTTACACTAATCTTTGTGGTATTATTTATGCAAGTAATATAGCATTTACCGAAAACAAAGATTATCTATTTTGCCATTCAAGCATATACATATTCGTATAATTGACCCATTCTATTGATTGATTATGTTGAGGCTTGTTTGATACTCTGTGTGAATACGCTTGATTGAATATTTTAAAGTACACAGATTATTATTGACACTCTCACGTACGTACTACACTGATAGAAAACATAGTTGAGAGTTGACATATTCAGACCACACAGAGCTTACATTTTAAATCACTTGTGGTGTTTGTGTTTGTGTGCATTTGTGGTACAAATCTGCTTTACGTGAAAGCACTCCTGCATTGTACCTTGTGATTGTATATCTGAGAGATTCCAAGCGTGGCCTGAGGGGGCGGTAATCTAGCCCGGTAAGGATTGGTGTAAAGGTTGAGGTCAGCCCTATGGTAATTTGACCTGGTTTGTATAGGTGCCGCTCCACCCGTTTAAGTGAGCAAGGTATTGTGATAATCCTTGTGCTGGTTAGCCAAGGCGGGGACGTAGGCAGTTGGCCGAACCTCGATAACATATCTGCGTGTCATCTTTCCTTTATTGCTTTCTGACGCTTATATGATTGTTTAAACTGCTTTATTTAATTTCTGGTATATTTACATTATTTGCACTAGATTGACCCTAGGCTTGTGAACATACTGCTGCTAGGAGAAATACCTAGAAGATAGAATTTAAAAGTACCAATTCACCCCCCCTATTGGGATCACGGTAAAGCTAACATGATGTTTCAGGAAAAATAGATATTGGAACTCACCACACTTCATATGATCACAAGGAACATATTGAAAGCCCACACCAATACAAGTGATCAAAAATGAAAGCTTGAAGAACAATGAAGCCCGAGAATAAGAGAACTCAAAACAAAAATGTTCATACATGAAGATTTTCAAGGAGCTCAAGAAATGAAGAGTTAAATGAGTCAATATGACATGCTTTGTAAGTACTTCAAGTATACTCAAGTATGAAATTATTTTTGAAACTCATTAGGTATAAAAAAGACCTAGAGACCTAAAACTTAATCTCAAAACGTATTTTTTTAAAGTAAATAAATTGAAATTCCAACAATTGAGAAGCAAAGAGAGCCATTACAAAAATATTTTAAAATCAACATTTTTGTACTTGACAGGAGCCTGACTGAAATCGACAATAGGTTGCCAATATAATTGATTTTAAAACACACAGGCAAAAGGTCGTCAGGCTACTTCCTGGACCTTGAAAGGCGCCTGACGAAGCAATCTGAGAAGCCTGTCTAGGTTCTTCCAGGCTACTGCCACCCTACTGATTTTGTTTTAAACTGAAAAATTCAGTGACAGGCACCTGACCAAAAGGTGACAGGCAACTACCACCCTACTGACTTTGAAAGTAACCTATGTATTTCAGTGACAAGCGCTTGACGAAAAAGCATCAGGCTACTGCCATGCGACAGATTTCAAATTTTTATAATGGACAAATTTTTAAAATTAGATTGCTTGGGGCTCAAACTTGTTTAAAACTAGGGCACTACTCCAAGTAAACTTGGGGATCAAGTTAAATGATTTTCTAAATCTATAAATAGCCTCAGGATCATCGAATTAATTCACCACGCATCAAAATCAGCATTCATACTCTCTAAATTGCTCTCAACATTCAAAGGCTCTCTCACTCTCATTTTGTGCACGAATTCTACTGAAGCTTTATTGACTCTCAATCACCAATCTTGTGCTACAATTTTGAATCTTTTCAATCATTGAAAGAATCATTTGTTGATAAATTCTTTTGAGCTTTAATTTAAATTTCATATTGAATTACTTTGAAGTATATATTTTGAAACTGTACTAATCAGCTCTTTTGAGAGCATCTTTTGTACAAATTCTCTTGAATCTTTTCTTGTAGATTGATTGACGATTCAGTCATTGAATCGTTGTTGGACCAAGCGAGGGTTATCGTTTGGAGAGGCACACTTTAGCCTAATTGAAGGAGGGATTGTAACGGTGTTGTTCCACCTAGAAAGGAAGTGATTTAGTGGAATCGTTTGGTGGTTTACCAAAGGCGAGGATGTAGGTTGGGGATAAGTCGAACCTCATAAAAACCTGGTGTTCTTCTCAACCCTACTCTTTCAATTTTTACATTATATATATATATATTTGTGGATGTTAAGCGCAGGTTGCAGGGTTTGAACACTGAATTCAAAGAAGACTCTTAATCTATAGAAAGTATGTTTCAATTAACCGTTTGCAAAAACCCACAAGGGAGTATGTTGGTTAATTTGTGTAAATCTTAATTAAAAGAATGCAATAAAAATCAATCCAAAACAGGGCTTGCATACGAATTACAGGGCTGTCATCAAAAGTTGAAAGCTTTCAAAGAGTTGCAAAATCTTGATTGTTTAAGTGTTTGTGTTGGTTATCTTAAATCATTGTGTGGTTGATTGGATTGTTTAATTTTTCAACTAATTGTGGTTTTTAGTTGTTGATTGAGAATTTATTTATCAACTTAAGTTTTGCTGTGAGAACTAAACAAAGAATTTAAAAGGAACTTAAAATTTTTAAATAACCCAATTCACCCCCCCCCCCCCTCTTAGGAGCACTATTTCACTTTGAAAACCACTAGAAATAAAGGCTCTACTTATGGGAATGATGACATCAATGACATAGAGAAATGACTTATGACTTCTCATGCACAGAAGCTATACCGGAATCATCTTCGATCTGCTGAACCTATTTTTAGTAAGGTCTTAGATATGACATTCTTTGAAGAAAATTTCCCCACCATATTACCCATGTTCAAACTTTAGGATGGAAAAAGTTTATCATATTTTAGGCAAAAGGCATGTATCCAAATCTAGTTAAACTCTTTTATGCCAATTTGATGAAAGGACACACTATGACCACCACTAAAGTTATGGGGAAATCGATTGCTCTTACTCCACAAACGTTAGCAACCATTCTACATATCAAACAAGGAGAGTTTGAGTGTCCATCTCTTGGCTAATCTTGAATTATGGCTCAAGATTTCTCTCCTAAGGAGTGTCTTCCATTGGTTATGACTAAACTAACTGTTTTGTTTAGCCATCCTCCTCTTTGCAAACAACTGAATCTGCAAACTCACATCCTCCAAAAGCTCATTACTTATAATATTTTACCACGGATAGGATCACACGACCACGTTTCTTATCTTGATTGTTTCGTTATGTGGTGCCTGCTTAAAAGGAAAAAGCTTGATTTACCAATCTTAATCTTGAAGTGGATGATTTCTAGAGAAGAAGCTCGTAGAGTCATTCTTTGGTCTGGTGGCATTCTAAATATTTTCTTTGCACATCTCAGCATAGCCACTTCATTTTCATTGTTCATAAAGAGAACCCATTATGATCTTTTTTCTTCAACCAAACTTAAGCAAATGGGTTATGAGCAACACGATCAAGGTTGGTTTCCTAAATATGTAAGGCGACGATGATAAGCTCTCGAACCACAGCAACCTGTTCAGCAACCAGCTCCACAACCTGCTTCTTTAGCAGATGACACTCCTTCTTGGTTCATTGCTTATCAACAGCAACTCACCGCTCTTCATGTTGAAGTTCGTACAAGCTTTAGGTCACTTCAAGAACATTACTCTTCTCTTGATCGAAGGCTTGGCCAGATTGAACAACATATAGTCGGATCATCACCTTCACACGGTAAGGCTCCAATGAAAAATGGTTCTGGTAATGCTGAGAAAGAAGATGTCGACTCTATGAGTCTGATCCCGTTTTGGTTATGACAAAACTAATGTTTCTTACCTGTGCACTAAGCTTCTTGAACAGGTTCATCCTTAGCACGCACTGATGGTAGGAACACAAGGAAGTCATACGAACTTCAAGATCAAAGCTTACTTATGGCATCTAAAGAATCAAAAGAATGAAGACCCTTTTTATTATTGTATTTGCATTCAATTCATTTGGTTTGTAAGTTAATATGGTTTTTAATAATTGCATCACACGCATGGTAGGATTATATGCTCCAAACCGTTGAATGACCTTAGGGATCGACTGACGTCAGATTTTTTGGATTATCTCTCAAGACCATAAATCGACCTTAAGACACATAATGAAAAAATCTTTTAAGCCTTGAAATTAGGAATAGCTTCCCAAGAGGGGGGGTGAATTGGCTTTTAAAAATTTCTTTTAATTCCTTTTGAGATACCTTAAACTTCCTTTATTTCTTTTAACCAATTCTTGACTTGTTTGTTTAATTCTTTAATTAATTGAGAACTTAGTTCTTTTATCCAATCAATAACACAATTAAACAATCAATTAATTAAACAATATCTTCAAGCCAAACAATCAATTTATTTGTCAAGTACAAGTTAAAAAACAAACAACCAAACCAAGATATAAAGTATTCAACACTTTGGTAATATAACAACTCAAGATGGTTGTTTGTTTATATTTTCCAAATTTGAACCTAGCCCTGTAGTGAATGAGAATTTATGCTTGCTAATGTAAAGCCCTGTATAGATGAATCAAATCACTCTTTCCAAATATTTAGAACTCAAATAAACTCTTGGTAAATTTATCTTTGGGATGTTAACCAAATAACGTACTCCCGTAAGGTTTCCGCAAGATATGGTGTAACCAACATACTCCCTTTCGGTTTCCGCAACCTAAATCAAAATTAAACCTTAAGTTTATTTGATTTCCAAATATATGTAGTTTATATGATTTTCAAATTTAAACCATCCACGAAATTTAAATATGCTGAAAATAAAGAGTAAGGGAAAGAGAAAATGAGACGGAGATTTTTACGAGGTTCGGCTTATACCCAGCCTACGTCCTCGCCTTTGGCAAACCACCAAAGGATTCACTAGTTCAGTTCCGTTGACAGGTGGAACAATACCAATTACAAAACTCCTTGGTTAAGGCTAGAGCAACTTGCCTTCTCCAAACGATATCCCCTCGTTTGGTCACTCCTTATATAGGCTAGAGCCCGCCTCTCTAAGCAATATCCCCTTACTTAGCCAACGATCCAAACACCTTGGAACGTCAATGAACTATAAGAAACACAAGATAAAATCTTCGTACAAGTATACTCTCTCAAAGAGCAAGTTAGTACAATTTCAACACATATACTTTGAATGTAAAATATTAATATGAAATACAATGAAGCTCAAGTGTAGAATTCACCAACATCCTTCTTAGAAGAGGATTAACAGTAGGAACTCAGAGAAAGAAGGATCAGAACTTCAGAATTCTCAGCAAAATAATTTTTCAACGAGTGAACAAGAGAGCTTTGGAAGAACAAGAATACTTTCAGCTTTACAAGCAGATTTTTCAATTCTTGGATAAGTTTTGATTTGCAAAACCATGTATTTATAGGTTTTCAAACTTGTTTCCATGTTGCAAAAGTTTCCTTTGAGAGTTTCCTAAATTTTTAGAAAGTTTGGAGCTCAAATGAATATATTTTAAAATATTAGAATTTGAAAAATTTTCCCGTTGAACAATGTTCAGTCATCTGAAATGTCTAGGTCAGTCGACTGAAGTTTCTTAACCCCTTAAAAAAAAAAAAAAAAAAAAACTGGATACAGGGTCAATTAACTGAAATCAGGGTTCAGTCATCTGATGTCGTAGGTTCAGTCGACTGAAGTTGCAAGTTCAGTCGTCTGAACTTGCTACTGTAACTCTCTGCCTATTTTGTCTTGTTCTTTTGTTAGCAGTGACCCCACTTCAATGTTTTGGCTATAACTTTTTCTTTATAACTAAAAATTAGGTGTTCTTGTGTCAAATGAAAGCTAAGATAAAATCCTACAACTTTCATGTTGACCACTTTTCAAAATAATAAGGTTTTGATAGTGAAAAATGCACCTTAATGTGACTATATAAAAATTGACAGCAAATAGAAAAACCCTTTTTGGTTTTTTTTATTCCAAAAATGATTCTAACCCTTTTAGAATAATTTTTAGCCTTAAAAATATTTTTCAGGTATTTTAAAAAGTATCTAGGTCTAAGTTAACCTAAGAGCTTCAAAATATTTCAAACGATATTTTAAACATTAAAAGTACTTACATGAAAACTTCTAAAACTTTTCTCATTCTTAAGTCTTCATGTTTTGTTTCTTCAAGCTTCCATCTTTTCTTCAAGCTTTCATATTCTTTGAGCTTTATCACTTTGCCTTTCTTTGGATCTTTTAATATTCCTTGGCTTTCAACAACTCATTCATGTCTTCATATTCTTCAAGGTTTAATATATCATCTTTAAATCCATGCTTGGACTCTTTTAAGCTTCATTTGATCCTTTTGAGCACTTTGACCTTTGCTTTCTCATATATGAGCCCTGTAATATCATTACTCACACAAAAACATTAAATTTCACTTGTTTGTTAGCATCAAAACAAGATAACAAGGTTTTAAACCTTGTAAGGCCAACAAGCCTATTTGAAAACACACAAAATAGGGATTGAATCAAATAAGGTCAAAAGAAAGAAATATATTTTTTCAAAGGGGTCGAGTGACCGACCCATTAGTGTTATAAATGCCTCCATTGACTGAACGACCAAGAAGTCAACATTTGACTTGCTCGGTTGACCGAACCATATGTGAATGCATTGTCCATGGTCGACTGAACCCTGACCTTGTCCCTTCCCACCTTCCACAGCCGACTGAATGATCAGTTCAAAAGTGCCTCGACAAATCGAAGCCCATGAACCAGCAAACCGAACTCAAGGCCGAGTGACTGAACCTCGAAGGGTTAGAAAATCACCCTGGCTCGATTAGCCAACTAGTGTCCCCGGGCTACCAAACCCTAAAATTATTTCAAACTTACTGTGTCTATTCGGGCGACCGGCCCTTATCTCCGGGCAACAGAACCTCTCGGGTTCCTGTATTTTTACCACGGTAATTAGCTCTAAACAGGGGTTAATTATTAATTAAACTTTTCAAAAATTCCCTTTGTGTCCCTAACAATCTAAAATTAAGGGAATTCTATATATACCCATTCATTTAGAGAGATTAGCAATGGATTAGCAATATAACTAGCAAAAATTCTCTTTGATTTTTCTTGAGCCCATATTGCTTATACTTCACATTTCTAAGCCAAATTTTTCATACTCTCACATTTTATTGCTTGCAAAATCTTTCTAAAGGAGAGATTTATATTTTCTTGTGATCCTTTTCTTGCAAACTAATTGCAAGTGAAAGGGAGCTTGTTCCTTATTGTTGTGTGCTCACATATATTGCTCTTAAAGCTCATTACTCTCAATATTCTTGTATTGCTTGTTATTTTTCTTGGAGAGTAAAGTTAGGGTTTATCTCATCATATTTAATTGATCAATATTATTTCAGAATAACCCTCATTAGCTTCTGAGTCTTGGCATCTTCATTGCCAGATTCGAAAGCTTGCTTACACTATTTGATAAACTATTTTTTAGCAAGCTTGATCCCTAAATCTCGATTGTGCTTAATATTTGAAAAATATTATTGCTGAGATTCTTACCTTGAGATTCAAAGTTCCTTTGATATTATATATTGATTATAATTTTTCTAAATCAAAGGTAGTCACTCTCACGTATACACACGTTTATTTACATCTTTGGAGAGTTGAAATCTTGTCAGATATTATCTCACTTGAGCATATATTCTTATTATATGTGAGTGCATATTTGGATCATAATATTGTACAAATCTACTTGTGTTAGAAGCACCTTTCCATTGTACGAAAAATTTATTGATTGTATTCCAAGCGTGGCCTGAGGTGGGTATTCTCCACCCCTTAAGGAGTGTTTGGGCCTTCTCCACCCCATAAAGAGAGTTTGTAAAGGTTGGGGTTAGCCCTAAAAATTTGACCTGGGGTATTCCCTTGCCTAGTAAGGAAAGGGTAGTTGTAATCGGCGCCACTCCACTCGTTAAGTGAGCAATAGTGCTAATACTCGGGCTTGCGAGCTAAGGTGGGGAGATAGACACATTTGCCGAACCCCAATAACATATTCGGTTTCACTTTTACTTTTCCTACTTTATATTCTACTCTTGCTTGATTTAATTCCTTTGCTGAATATATTGCATATATGATTGACACAGAATTGTAATTTGTTGAGAGATACTGGAACTGTATTGCCTGTGCTGAGATTTGATTGATTTATCATTTCTGCAATTTTATACGTGCTTGGGTTGCCCCTAGGTTGTGTATTACTGATGCTAGCTTAGTTAAAACTAGGAAGAAATTTTAAATTTCCAATTCACCCCACACACCCCCCCCCCCCCTCCCTCTTGGGAACACACCAATTCAACAGAAGATGAAGATGAAGATAAAAAGGAAGATGAAGATGAAGATGAAACTAAAACTAATAGGGCAAATGATGCTTAGATATTTTCATTACCTTAAAAAAATCTTTGGTTGTCATATTTAACTCTATTACTATTTTCTTTTACCATGCTATTTTGGAACTTGTTGACTTTCTTCTTATGCATGATGAATGGTTATTATCAGTTTTGTGATTATGATGGCTCACTGCATTACTTTTTGATTGTTTATGCTTTTCTTGATATCATTCTCTTTTTGATTGAAGTCAAAAGGGGGAGAAAAGATTGAGCAAAAGAGAGCATATGAAATTTTATTGAGCTGAAAAGAAATTTTATTGAGCTAATAAGAAAGCATATGAAATTTTATTGAAATTTTATATTGAGCTGATATTCTATGAAATTTTATTGAGCTGATTTTCTGATCATGAATGAAATACAAATTTTATTGAATGTGGTATATGTTTTATTCAGGGGAAGTTATAGTTGACAACTGATGATGTCATGATACATGTTCATTAAGTTAATATGAATTCTGATTTACTTTACGAATCTTGTTGAGATTATGCTTATTGTAAGGGGGAGCCTTATTAAGGCTTACTCACTTTTGTTCCTTATTTGTCATCATAAAAAAGGGGGAGATTTTTTGCCTAACAAGGCTTAATCTCGTTTTAATGATAACAAATTAAAGGTACTTAACTTGGTTGTTTAAGTAAAGTTTCAGGACTCAAATACTTTCATGTGATCAAGATTAAGTATTGGAAGAACTTGAATAAAGCTTGTGTTTAAAGTTATAAAGATAAATGAAGTTTATACTCAAGGCAATGAGTTATGATGAATGATTAAAGCATATTGAAGGAAGAAGCTCAAGATAGACAAAGAATGGAAGTAAATGCATAAAGACTTAGTTCTTAGAAAGTTATAATTTATAAGAAGTATCATGTAAGTTCTTCATACGATTTCAATATAGATGTTTGAAGCTTTTAGGAAAGTTCAAGTGACTTAGAGACCTTATTTCAAAATCATGGAAAATTCCTTTAAAGTCTTGCTTATTTTTTACCAAGAACAAAGTAAAGTTTTGAAATCAAAATTTGAAAAACACATAAGCTGAAAACAAGATAGACGACTAATGAATCTTCATTAGGCAACTGACATTTTATTCTGATAAATTATGAGCAAATAGAACTGAGACAGGCGACTGACCCTTAAAGTCCGGTCGACTAACCCAACACTGAGTTTCAAAAATACATTGAACTTACAAAGCTCAAGCAACTGACCTTGGGCATAGTCGACTGAAGTTCATGTTTTTAACTTTTAAACAACGTTTGAAAAGTTTCAAATTTGATTTCTTGGGCTCCAAACTTTGAGAATACTTGGGAAATACTGTAGGTAACTTGGGGAAAACATCAAGTGACTTTATTACTCTATAAATACTTGTTAGTTTCACAAATTACCTACAACAATCAAGCACATATGATTTACAATTTCAAAGTTCTCCTGCTGAAAGATTTTCTAAAGTATTGTTATGCTATTGCTGAAACAATCCACGATTTTCTGATCTTTTCTACTAAGATTTTTAAATCTAATTAGAACCCTGGCGATATTCTACTAAGCTTCAATCTTCTATATTGATTATTTTTTTAGTATGTTATTTTTCAATTGTACAAATCTGCTCTAACAGAGAGTTCTACTTGTATGAACCAAGTTTTTTCTTGTTTCTTGTTTTCTTGACGATTTAGGATTATTGGATCGTTGCATAGCAAGAGGGGATTCTTGTTAGAGAGGATAACTCCACCTTTGAGGGAGAGAGGTTGTAACTTCACCTAGTAAAGAAGTTGGAAAGGAAAATCCTCACAGCGTGTTGCTTGGGGTAAGGATGTAGGCTTTTAGCCGAACCTTGTAAAAAATCTGGTCTTTAGCTCTTCTTCCCTAATCTCCTTACTTTATTGCAAGTTTATTATCTGCGTGTATGTTTATTGAGAACTTACTACATATTGGAAGTTGCTGAAATACTAATTTTGTTTCATACTTGAAATCAAGGAACATATTGGTTATCATTGCTTGGTTTAACAAGTTCAAAGTTGAATACTAATTTTTATATCACAGCTGAGGTTAATCTTGCTTAATTAATTAAAGGAAAGCTTTAGGCTTTATAAAATTAATCTTTTGAAATTATTTTAACATTCTCACTATCTTTTGTTGAAGAAAATTCTTATTTTGAATATTGAAGTTTTGAGATTTTAATCAAGCTAGTATTTAATATCATTCATTTATAAAATATGATTTTGGATTGAACAAAGGATTGTTGACTTCAATATTACTGCTAATTGTGTGATTGTTAGACATTAAATTTAAAAGGGTAATACTTAACTAAGGTATTTACAAACCTAAGTTACAAAGAAATTTTGAAAACCTAATTCACCCCACCTCTTGGGAATATACCTAAATTCTCAGTTAATATGTTTTTGTGTAATTGAATATTAATGTGTGTATTAGTGTGTGTGCATTAGTGTGGGTATTATCATTATTTAGTGTTTGCATTATTAAAAATCTCTATAAAATTTTAAAAAAAAAATTTCAAAAAATATAATTTTTTTCCTTTTAGTTCCCAAAATCTAATTTTGACATATAATGGGATAAAGAGAAGATTTTACTATATAGTGTTTTTTCCTTTATCTCTAGGCATGATAGAAATTTTTAACCTTCAAAAATTGCATGATTCGAGAAGGATTATGATATCAACTAATAGAGTTAAATAAAACTTACCATGATTGCTTGCTTGTAATAGAGTCTTTGTTTGAAAAATGTTTTCAAAAATCTCAAATATATGTGTTTTTTCAGTGGTTTTCTCAATTTTAACTAGATGATGATGAAGCCCTAACTTAATACACATGCATTTAATCAAATCATGTTTTTCAAATCAACACCTTTTTCAAAACCTCTTGCTTCATTCATTCATCAAAGATTGGTAACACAAAAATCGGTCCCCCTTTTCTAAAAAGCTAGTTTTCAAATCGATAATATAAACCTGATGTTTTCAAACCAACTATTTTCTATCATCATCATCATCATCATCATCATTTTTTCTTTAAAATTAGGGTTCTAAGGCAAACCCCTTTTAGAGCAATACTTTGAGCTTCTCAAAGCCATGTTAGAGTGCTATTGGACAATGATGCCAACACTGAAAGACCCAAAGGGGTCTTTTCTCTTTTATTTTCTATTTCTTTTCTTTTGAAGGTACACATACATAATTGTGACTATTCTACGAATATGTGTCGATAAGGGTGCTTGTTGGCTAACTACCACTAGAATAGTTAGTTAATCAACCTTTTTATGCACAAATGCACTCTCGAACTTATTTTATTAGAGTTTTCTTTATTTTCCCTATATTTTCAAAAAAAAAAAGTGGCAACTCCATGTCATATGTGCTTTTATTTGTTTTATCCCCCTTTTTTTTCTTCAAATCTCCTCTTGTTTAGGGATCACCACTCCCTTTGTCAACATCCTAGACAAAATTTGGTGTTGATAGATCTCAAAACCCATTTCTTACCACAAGAAGGTATTAAAAAGTTTCTCTATAAAAGAAAAATAATAATTATGAAAATACAACATATATAAACTATTTTGCATAAGAAAAATTATTTTTATTACCTACACAAGTTCCAACAAATATCCTTTTGTTTTCTTTGGGAAGATTCTCCAATCTAGGAAATGGAAGGGTCACAAGTTTGGATTCCTTGCTATTGAACGTAAAAACCAAGCAAGCACACCTCTTTTTTTTCCTAGTTGGTTGCCTTTTTTCTATAAGCACACAACTACCTTTTCATCTTCTAGTTGATTATAAATGTTAGCTAGTAGGGTTGGTCCTCATACTCTCCTCCTATCTGCAGATCCTTGACAAATGAACTAAAAATGAAAGCAAACATAAAGGCTAAACAGAGCTACAAGTAACATTCTTAATACAAAACTATCATGCAATGAAAATCACTTTATGCAAACGAATAAATCAAATTTTCTATTTATAAAGTTTCAAATATCACTTGATCCATTCTCCTTGCCCCCTTCATTAACATCACATGAATCTCTATTATTGGAATTTGCGTGAAGTGAAGGATCAATATTATATCGAGTCTAAGAGTCTACAAAACCATGTGATTGATTTTGTCCCTCCAATATCGATGACTCAACAATAGAATCCAACTCTCTTTACGATTGGACTTGAGCTCTAACTTTGCGCAATAATGTGTTTTCGTCATTAGAATCAAAGGAGATGGTCTTCAATAAGTGAGTTATCAATTGCAACCAAAATTAAATAGATAAACTATATCACATGTTCATCAACCTAAGAGGGTTTGACCATCTATTAATATTTACTGATATATTAGTATCTGTGAAAAGAACATACATTCATAATTAAAGAAATAACAAGTGGAACATATAGCACCAAAATCCACTAATCATCATATTGAACTTGCAACGATTTGGAGCCCTGACTTGGCCATTAGTAGCTCAACAAGTGCTCCGTCTACATCATTTTAGCAGCCAATTAATTTTATTGTCATGTTCTTGCCCTAGCGTGTTATTCAAACTATTGAAAATTTGATACTCATTGTCCAAAACCAATCCCATATCAAAGTTATCAATGGAACAAAGTATTCAGAGTCTCTACAATATTTCACAAATATCATTCATTGAGCTTAAGAAGCTAATACAATTGACCAGCCACTTAACATTCTCCAAAGTGCATCAAGTGGGAAAAATTGACTAGTGTGAATACCAATGCTTCTTTCTTAACTCATTTTACCTTGGGCTACATCAACCCAATCACATTTGAATAAAGCAATATTAAATCTACTATAATAATAATTCAATTTAACAATGTTAGTTATGAACCATTGTACCTAACATTTCCAAGCAACGGTCATGCATCACTACTACTTGCATAGCTCTGAGTCATTACAATGACCATAATATCATTGTTCTTAAATTTAAGTCAAGAGGTCGTCCACAATAGACAAGGTTTCGAGATGCTTTAAACTCCCTTTTAAATAGCACTCACTACTTTTTAAATGGCAACCATTAAAAGAAAAAATTATATTAATTTTTTTTGAAATTCATATAAATTTAAATTAAAATGGATTTCTAAAATTGTAAAGTTCTCCCAAACCCAACCTGAAAATCATTGATTAACTTGCCCTAGAATGGAAGATCAAAGCAAGTTCCAAAAAAAAATTTGTCACCAGAACAAAATTTACTTTGTTTGCAAAATGAAGGATAGAAAAAAAGGGGGCGCATTTATAGAATGTAATGAGGCTCAAATATAAGTGTATAGAAGCATAACATTTTGTAAAGCCAAAATTGTTTTTATTCTAAAACTAATATTTATGCTATTGTGTTAACAAAAATGAATTAGTCTGATGTTTGGAGTAACCTTAGATTTGGATTTGCATTGAATTTGAATAAAAGATAATGTAGTTTTATATAAAAATTTGTCCATATCTATCCAAATCCAAATTCGAGGTCTGAAATCCATGCTCCAAGCGCAGCATAATATCTATTCATTTATAAACGATAAAATAAAATTAACTTGTGTCGTCCTTCACCTTAAAATAGCATTTACTTTTCTATGAATTGTTAAATTTATAAGCGCAAGTTATATGAGAGAAAACTAAAGGCTAGTTTAGTTGCGTAAAATAAATTTTATTTTTTATTTTAGTTTTTCAAATAATTACGAAGATGTTAGTTAATTTATCATTTTTACAACATTCGTAGGAAATAACTAAACAACCATAAACAATTTTGACATTATTTGCTTATGAAAATAATTTTATTTTTTATTTCTAATTTTTAAAATAATTACAAAAATACTACTTAATTCTCTAATTTTCTTAATTTATACAAAAAAAATTTAAAAAATATATTTACATTATTTTTCTATATTTTTAATACTTACTTTGCATATGGGAGCATGAAATTCGGATATTGAACTTTAACTTACGCAGGTTATTATTTTAAATTCACACAAATCCAAAAAGAAGTCTCAAAATTCATTAGTCTAAATATTACCTTATAGAAAATTTTGAAAAATTGAAAAACAAGTTGTATTTTTTGTGTAAAAATAATAAAAAAAATTATGTTGCACATTTAAATCAACCCTTTACGTTCTATCTTTAATAAAATCTTGAAAATTTAAAAGAAACTAATTTGTTTTAATTCCTTGAAAAACTAAAAATTAGAAAATTGAAGAAAAAAAAAACATTTTTCTCAACTAAATTGCTCTTAAGGTCTACCAAATCTTCCTTTAGGGACCAATCTTTCGTTATTATTTTTCCATTGATAGGATTAAACAATAAAAATTGGGAAAAAGACACTGACCTCTCCTTATGTTTGGTAAAAGGACATTCACCTCCCTTTAGGTTTCAAAAATCTTGGGGAGTTCCAAAAATCTTGGGGAACTCCCTTAATATTTAATAAAAAAAATCGCCTAACATTTGATTTTTAGGACACTTAACTCCTTTAAAAGACTTTTCTTCTTACAAAATATAAATCGAGGTTTGTATCATTTAAGCAAGCATTAGGAAAAGGTCCATAGAATTCTCAAATGTTGGGTTTGTGATTCATATTTTGAGTGGAACGCATGCACCGGGAAAGCATCTTGAAGCGAGGAACAAGAGAGAAGTTTGTAGGAAGGAAACTGTCGCCAGTTTACTCGACGGGTTGAGGGATAACCGTCGACAGTTTCACACTGAATACAAAGGAATTCTCTTGGCTTCAAACCGTTGATGGTTTGCCCTAAGCCGTCGATGGTTATATTCAGTATACATCATGGAATTCGAACGGAAGATCAGTAGATTGGGAGATTTCAGAAATTTTTCCTCTGGGGAATCGCTATAAAAGTGTTTTAGATATAGTTGAAGTCTTTTGTATGCATAGGATTAGTATTTAATCATTATTTTGTAACCCTAGTTTGATGAGCTTCTTGTAAGCTTCATTGTGATAGTGAAAAATAACTGTTGCTCCCGTGGACTTAGGCAAATTGTTGAACCACATAAATCTTGTGTCTTTGACCGTTGCTTTCATTTATTCTCATTGTAGAGTGATTTCTTATTCCGTATAATTCATCATTGAGTGATTGCATTGCTTCTTTTGTGATTATTTCATGAGTTTGTGTGAGGGCTTCCACTGCATGCACTCGGTATCAACAATTGGTATCAGAGCTATAGGTTCGAAATGACTGGGATTTCTTCTACAAGGTTTGATGTAGGTAAGTTTGGTGGAACAGGAAATTTCGGGCTTTGGAAGAGGAGAAGAACTTGCTAGTGCAGCAAGGTATGATGAAGGCACTACACGGAAAGAAACCGGAAGGCATGGATAACACGAATTGGAAGGACTTGGAAGTGAAAGTTGTGTCCACTATCAGGTTATGTCTGGCCAATGACATGTTGTATCACGTCATGGATGAGAAATCGCTGGCAGCAATTTGGCTGAAACTGGAGCGTTGGTACATGTTCAAGTCATTGACAAACAAGTGGTATCTTAAGCAAAAACTACATTGGCTTAAGATGGCATAGGATTCGAACTTGACTCGGTTCATCAACACATTCAATCAGATCATTAGTGATTTGAAGCGATTTGATGTGAAGTTCAAGGAAAAGGACAAAGCATTGATGCTATTGAATTCCCTACCTACGTTGCCTATATACGAGAATATGGTTACGACTCTGACATGGGGAAAGAAACCCTGGAGTAAGGGGATATCACGAGTGCATTGTTGGGGTTCCATCAAAAGAAGAAGGCCAACGATGAGAGTTCATAAGGTGAAGGGCTTGTGGTGAAAGGTAATCAGGATTATAAGAGATGCAAGTTCTGGAGCAGATCGAGTGGTAATAAAACTCAATCGCAGTCTAGGAGGAGGAATGACGTTTGTTGTTTAAAGTGCATGAAAATAAGGCACATAAAATCGGAGTGTCTAGAGTGGGAGAAGGAGAAATCAAAAACTCAAGAGGGTTCGTCAAAATATGCTAATGTAGTGAAAGAATGAGACTTAGGAAATAGTGATTGTGATATGTTTTCGATTTCATCAGGTTCAAAATGCCTCACGGATTCTTGGATCCTAGACTTAAAATGTTCTTTTCACATGATGCCCAACAAATTTTGGTTCACTACTTACAAATTGGTGAGTTCTGGGTCCATTCTTATGGGCAAAATTGTCGGAATGCGGGATATCAAAATCAAAATGTATGATGGTGTGGTAAGGACGTTATGTGGTGTAAAGTATGTGTAATGCCCCAACCTAGGTTTGCCAAGGAGCATTGCATCTCTCATCCTTCACCTGGACCAGACAATAGAAGGCAGTCCTTATCGGACTAATGACTGGCCCCACAGACCAACATGTGTCTTTTTCAGTGTATTTTGTCCTCACTCACACACTTCCTGAGAAAACTTCCCAGAAGGTCACCCATTCCAAGATTACTCCAAGCCAAGCACGCTTAACCATGGAGTTTTTATGGAAAGACTCCTAAAAAAGAAAGGTGCACCTTGTTTATATGGATAGTAATATCTAATCATTTTAAGTCTTTCTTTCACAGGGTATCACATTGATACCATTTTGGCGTTGTCACTTAACCTTATAGGCCTTGTGCCCGTGGTAACAACGGGTACCTATCAGAACACTCACAAAACACCCTACCCCACACGATAGGCCTACTCAGCAAGCCCATAAACGGAGAGTCTTACTTCGCTACAATCATTCATAAGCGTGAGTTCTCCAGGATCAGGGGTAACTACCCCTTTACTCTAATACCATTTTGTAATACCCCAACTTGGGTCTACGAGGGAGCACTGCATCTCTCCTTGTCTACCTAGATCAAAAAACAGGGGGGCGGGCCTTATCGGACTAATGATTGGCCCCACATACCAACACGTGTCTTTTTCAGTGTGTTTTGTCCTCGTTCACACACTTCTTGAGAAAACTTCCCAAAAGATCACCCATCCCAAGGCTACTCCAAGCCAAGCATGCTTAACCATGGAGTTCTTATGGGAAGGCTCCCTAAAAAAAAATGCACCTTGTTTATATGGGTAGTAACATCTAATCCTTTTAAACCTTTCTCCCATGGGGTATCACAGTATGTAATTGATCTACAGAAGAATGTGATATCGTTGGGCACTTTGGATTGTAATGGGTATAGTAACAAGTCTGAAAGTAGGACAATGAAGGTGTGTAAATGCGTCTTTATGGTGATGAAGGGGCAGAGGTTAGCAGGGAATCTCTACGCACCACTAGGTAACATAGTTGTAGGTGGAGCTGCAGCTGAAAATTATGAGTCAAAGAATATCATTTTGTGTAAAACAACCACGCACAAAATAGAGAGTATTCTTAACTACATTATTTTGGATGTTTGGGGACCGGTAAGGGTAGCATCACAGGCTGGGCATGTGTATTTCATGAGTTTATCACGAAAGGTTTGGGGGTACCTCATGCGGAACAAGTTGGAGATGTTTCACATGTTTAACTTGTGGCTGCGATGGAGAACCAGACCAGGATAGAGTTCCTCAAGTCAAACATTGGAGTTAAGTACGCTGGTGTTCAAGGAGTTTTATGAGCATGACATGTTATATGCAAGGCTTGCAAAGAACTTCTTGGTAAAGTCAACGAGTATGGCGTGTTTCTCGATTAATCAATTGCTAAGGGTATCACTAGATAGGAAAGTTGCATGAAAGGCTTGGATAGGTTATGCGGTAGACCACTTTGGTTTGAGAGTGTTCGGAGGTCCAACCATGCACGTTTCTAGTGAGGTGTAATCTAAGTTTGATGTTTTGTCTAGACGGTACATCTTTTTGGGGTATAAGAAAGATGGGTTCAAGCTATGTAAACATAGTTGTAGATGGAGCTGCAGTTGAAAGTTCAGAGTCAAATAATACCGTTTTGTGTAAAACAACCACACAAAACGGAGAGTATTCTTAACTACATTGTTTTCGATGTTTGGTGACCGGTGAGGGTAGCATCATTGGTTAGGCAGGGGTATTTCGTGAGTTTGTCACGAAAGGTCTAGGGGTACCTCATGCGAAACAAGTTGGAGATGTTTCCCAAGTTTAACTTGTGGTTGCGGTGGAGTACCAGATCGGGAGAGAGTTCCTCAGGTCAAACATTGGAGTTAAGTACGCTGGTGTTCAAGGAGTTTTGTGAGCATGACATGTTATATGCAGGGCTTGCAAGCAACTTCTTAGTAAAGTTAGAGAGTATGACGTGTTTCTCGATTAATCGATCGCTAAGGGTATCACTAGATAGGAGAGTTGCAGGAGAGGCTTAGACAGGTCATGCGGAAGAACACTTTGGTTTGAAAGTGTTCAGAGGTCCAACCATGCACTTTTCTAGTGAGGTGTGATCTAAGTTTGGTGCTTTGTCTAGATGGTATACCTTTCTGGGGTATAAGAAAGATGGGTTCAAGTTGTGTAATCCAATGGCAAATAGGGTGGTGATCAGTGGAGACATGGTTTTTGGTGTTAAATCCATGGTGCAACGCATTCAAGTAGATGAAGAGAAACGGGTGCTAGAAAACTACAGCGGCAACAAGCATATTATACAGATGGAGTTGGAGACTCAGGGCAGAAGTGCAGGGAGTTCCAGCTCAAGAGACTTACAGTATCACAGTATAAAAGGTAGTAGAAAGGAAATTGTGGTGTAGGTGGAGTTACAAACTCAAGGTAGAGATAACATTGGTTATAATGTAGAGAGTTCAAGCTCAAGATATTAACAGGATCACAATGGGCCTAGATGCATTATCAGGCCACCGCCTAGGTATAAATTTTATGATCTAATGTCATATGTATTTATTTTTACCAAGAAGGATCCTACTACTTTTCAGGAGGTAGTACACAACCAAGAGAAGGGTAGGTGGATAGGTGCCATAGTGGAGGAAATGGAGTCATTGTATAAAAATCAAATGAGGGGGTTAGTGGAGCTCCCAGAGGGGAGAGGGAGATAGGATGCAAATGGGCAATTATTCTGTTGTTTTATGTGAGTGACATACCAATTGCTAGGAAGGTTCCGACTGAGGTAGATCAGTTGGAGACTCTATTGGGAAAAGAAGTTGACATGAAGGTTTTGAATGTTGTCAAAAAATATACTTGGGTTAGAGATTCACAAGGAGAAAGTTGCAAGGAGATTGGGATTATCTCAGGATGGTTGTGTGAACAAAACTGCAAGGATATTGTGGTTATCTCAATGTGGTTTTGTGGTGTAGGTGTTGGAGAAGTTTAATGTAGTTAATGTTAAATCAGTCACAAGTATACCATTGGTGATTCAATGTAAACAATCTACCACTCAGTACTCAAGGACAGACGGTGATGTTTAGGACATGTCAAAGGTTTCCTGCGCCAGTACAGTGGGGTACTTCGGCGAGCAATAGATTGATCCGTCAGTTGTGAGATTCATGGATGTAGACTACACAAGGAACTTGGATGACAGGAGGCATACAACGAGGTATGTTGTGGGAAGGCCTAATTGTTGAAAGTCTAGGGTACAGTCTCAAGTAGCACTAGTTACAACTGGATCGGAGTACTTGGCAATGGCTAAGGCTGCCAAGGTAGCTTTGTGATTTAAAGGATCGTTCAAGGAGCTAGGTGTACAGTTAGGTGGAGTTCCTGTTACCACGAACAAGTTCAAGCATCGCTTGAACTTGGTTTACATCTCCAGTTGTTAAATGGGAGGATGTCCCAATCTACTGACCCAGGAGTAGCAGCGAAGTTATGCTTTCGGATTTCTCCTAAGTGGTAAATATTTGTCAAGGTAGATATTATTGGGTTTGTGACTCATATTTTGAGTAGAACGAATGCACTAGGAAAGCATCGTGAAGCGAGGAACAAGAGAGAAGTTTCCAGGAAGGAAACCGTCGCCGGTTTTACCCAATGGTTTGAGGGATAACCGTCGATGGTTTGAGTGTAACCATCGACAGTTTCAAGCAGAATGCAAAGGAATTTTCTCGGCTTCAAACCGTCTATGGTTTGCCCCAAACTATCAACGGTTACATTCAGTGTATGTCACAGAATTCGAATAGAAGATCAGTAGATTGGGAGAATTCGAAGGGTTTTCCTTTGAGGAATCACTACAGAAGTATTTTAGATATAGTAGAAGTCTTATGTACACATAAGGTTAGTATTTAATTATTATTTTGTAACCCTAGTTTGATGAGCTTCTTGTAAGCTTCATTGTGATAGTGAAAAACAGTCATTGCTCTCGTGAATGTATGCTAATTGCCGAACCACGTAAATCTTGTGTGTTTGATTGTTGCTTTCATTTATTCTCATTGCTGAGTGATTGCTTATTTTGTATAGTTCATCATTGAGTGATTGCATTACTTGTTTTGTAATTGTTTTGTGAGTTTGTGTAGGGCTTCAACTGTGCCCACTCGACAACAACATCAAAAGTTCAAGAAAGGTCCCTAAGATGTTTTAAACTTATAAGGGAGGAGTCTTTTAGTCAAACCTCACCATAGGTCAATATCTTTTATCCTTAAAAATTTTATAATTCTAAAAACTATATGTTCATAAAAAAGAGGCCTAACAAATAATAGAAGACATACTTCTACCTCATTTTCATTTCATGAACTACATGTTTATCCGGTTTTCATTTTGGGTACTAAACATCCGCGCATTAGATTTTATTTAGATATCTAGTACTTATTTGATGACAATACCAGTGATGGCAAAACTTTTGATATCTATGTTGAAAATATTAAAGAAATGAAAGGAAAATATCAAAGAATTCACATTTTCATGTTTTGTTATCGAGAGAGAATGAAAAATATACCAAATTCATGAACTAAATATTGATTTTACACATCATTAATATTTCATTTTTCTTTATTATTAATCATATAAAAATAAACTTTCATTTTTTATAAAATTTAATATTGAAAGAAAATATAATAGAAATTGAGTTTCCTCTTTACTTTCCTTTCCTTTTCTTTGACCTAAACAGACCGCTCAGGTCCATTTAATTTTTAGTTTTTTTAAAAATATTATAATTTTTTTTTTTGTTTATTTCTAATTTTTTTAAATTTCATATTAAAAAGATAGGAAATAAAGAATTTATTTAAACGTGCATAATCATTTTTTATTATATATCTTTAGATTTTAAAATAATCACAAAAAAGACAACTTGTTTCCTAATTTTCTAAGTTTTATATAAAATACTATTTAAAATCATAAATTTGAGGGTTTAAATTTAGATTTACATCGATTTAGAAAAATAAAAAAAATAAAAGGTTTTATATATAATCTACACAAATTAAAGTCGAAGGCCCTAATCCTATGCTGTATATGTAAAGTAAGAGTTGGAAATGTAAAAAAAATAAATAAATAAATAAATAAAGATTCCAACTTTTCTATATAAATTTAAAAATTTGAAAAACAAGATAATATTTTTATAGTTATTTAAAAAATTTTAAAAAAAATTTACAAGCAAATAGTATCAAAGCTATTTGTTGTTATTCATTTATTTCATACAAATGTTATAAAATTAAATAATTAACTATTTTTTGTAATTTATTAAAAAATAAAAATAAAAAATGAAATTAAATTTTTTGTCAAAAAACCAACTCAAAAGAGATGGAGAGGCAAATGAATGACACATAAAATACCTCACAGCCTAAACTCAGGGAGCCTCTGGCTGCAAAACACAACCTAAGCAAACTTGGGCCAATGCCCCACACCAAAAGAATGCACATACAAAATAGTTTAGAGACAAATGTTTTGAGACTTGCTTGTGGACTAATGGTGTTTGAGAACATAAAATTTTAAATTTAAATTTGTGTAAACTTGCACTGAATTTAATTGAGTTTTATTCTCAATTTTGTTTTAATTCATCCAAATTCAAAGAGAAGTTTTGAACTTCACACTCCCAAACACATACTGAAGGGAGAAGAAAAGACAAAAGAAAAAGAAATGGCTTATCAACTAAAATTGGCAATTAACTAGGCCAAAGGTTCCCAATTGTAAGCCTTTAAGCTGAGTTAAAACATATTTTTACATCATCCAAATACTGCTAAATAAGGTTCAGCAGTACTCCCCTTCCAAGCCTTGAAAGTGACATCTCTCATTCATAGCATCCAAAAATTGGGGGACATTGAAGAAGAGGGTATCCACATACAGAACTATAAACAGATGGAACAAGTTCTACCCTGGAAGAGAAAAACAGCGGTAAGCAGAAGAAGCTATGGAGCTAGATGGGCACTTTCAATTTGTACCCCGTTTTGGTTCCTTAATTATTACACAACTGCATAGAGAAAAAGAACTACTGAGTTGGAAATATGAAAATTTAGAGAATATTATCAGCGACGCCTAGAGAGGAAGAACTCATAATCAGGGTGTCTGTTCACAGAAGTCAGCTTTCCCTTGCTAACGGCAGCTCTTGCCATAAGAGATGCCGTGTGCTCAAGAGTTCTGAGCCGTTCTTTCAAAATTTTAGAAGGGCCTAAGCTCGGTATTTCTGCTGGCTGGCTCACCGCAGACTGCTTCAACTGGAACCAGCATTCACCCTGTTCAAACATTTTATACACATGTTAAACCCTATAAATTTTGGATTTTGAGAAAGCACATACTGCCTGAAACATTAGCACAATAACAGTATTGATGTCATGCATTTGTGAACTTTTAGCACATCCAAATGTGAAAGCTGGAAGAAAACAGCTGTTGCTATATTTTGGAAACCAGAGAAGCTGAATATGAAGTAGTGCTCTTAATGAGAGGCAAATGTATGTGCGCGTATAGAGAATAGGAAACCCATGGATCGTGCATACGTGCCCGACCCTTTTCATGGCTGGGGTAGTCATGACATCGAGAATAATGCTGTGGCAATGATTTTCTCTGAAACCAAGACATGAAATATTCAGAGAGTCGAAATGTATTACTAAAAGAACAGGGGTGAAACGTTGCCAAAGATTTAGCGTAAGTCGCAACACTAAAGCCACAAGATGTCACACAAGAGAGAACCAATGTTATGATTAATAAAAAAAAAAAACAGTTTTTATCAGAGGACAAGGGAAGATCTCTCTTTATGACAGAGAGAACCAACCATGGTACTTTGTTCATCTCTCTTTCACAGGAGGAAAGACGATGGACATCGAGGGAGCTGTGTTTCTTTCTCTTATCAAAAACAGCAAGCCCATGGGTGAAGATCCTTAGGAAAGCCAGCCATTTTGTCATTTTATGATTTAGAGCAAACATTTCTGGATGTTTTGCATCAGTGGAGAAGATTCCAATCAAGCATGCAATTCAAATTATCTGTGTAACAGATGGAAAGGAGGCATCAGTGTGGAAGAAGTTTTGGGAAGCAACTATGGGGGCAGTAAAGAGTTGAAATCCAAAGGCTTCCAAAGAGCGATGCACTATATTGAGGCTCTATGGATGTAGGCCTAGATCACAAGCAGAAGCAACAGGATTTCATAGGTTGCAGCCAGTTCCCGAACAGAAGTGCATCGTCTTGATTGCAGCTCTATGTATGTAGACCAGGATCACAAGCAGAAGCAACAGGATCACAGGTTGCTGTTGGTTTTGAGAGAATTGAAGTTCCACACCTCACCAGCAATACTGGAGAAACTCCACTGAGATTGATCAAGAAATAAAAGGTTTTGGCAAAGGAAGGTCTCTGACTAGGATGAGTGTGATGCAAATCGATCAGGAAGATCTTATTTGGGCCAGTATTGGAAGGGCCCAGGATAATCTATTAGCCCGACCCAATGATACGAAGGCTTTTATGGAATGAGTGGGGAGAGCAGGTTGTGCGGTGAGGAAGAGAACAACTCATTTTCCTCACAGTATTAAGGAGTTACTGATTGAGCAATTGCGAAGGAAAGGGCGTGTTTTCAGATTTTAAAAAGGAAGCTGAGGCCCCATCCTCTGATTTCGGGGAAGGTTTCGAGATGGAGGCTGCAGATATTTCTAGAGGCTTCGGAATCAGACAAATGCGACTAGAGAGGTATAGGTACAGATGACATGCCAATTTGAGAAGAACTTAGCCAAAAACCATTTGGGGTTAAATTCCACACTTTAGCAATTTCCTGACAATTCCACTGTCCCTATTTCCACTCCAAATTTTGAGACAAGGAGTTTTGAAATTGATCAACAGGAGGCCCAACACATATAATGAAATTTCAGAAGGTACTCTTCTCCCAACTTTGTCGTTACCTCATACAAACTTTGAATCACCTGCACACCATAGGGGGTAAATAAATGGGGGCACTTTCAAAAGAGTGGACCTTTTAGATGATGTGAGGGGTAACCAGGCCACTTAGGATTTCCCACATGAGTTTGATATTAGTTTGGTGGATCCTTGCAGAGAGAAAGTTAGGCTGAGGTGATGGAACCTGGGAACAGGAAAAAAGTGAAAAATTAAAAAAGGGGGGTGGGGGGGAAGTTGGATAGGTTAGCTTCTTTGGTTAACTATGACAAAGGAGGCAGTTCCTAGGTGGTTATTAGTAGTGTCAAATGGGGCTTTTTTGTTGGAAAATGTCTGGATTAGGGGGAGGTAGTAAGAGAAGAGTGATAAAGTAGATAGTTAACAAGGATAGTCCTGATATCTTGTTTTTGCTGGGCTATGTTAGGAGTAGGCATTTTTTTCTATTAGGAGCATTCGGGACTTTAGGAGTAGAGATTGGTATTTCCCCCTTCATCTCGCACATCTGGGCACCAAATTGAGGTGCAGGACACGAGGGTTGCTTCTATCACAAATTGTCTAGTAGGGCCTTTCTTTCTATTGGTTTTGCTGGAGCTTAAGCTTTCAGAGAGTGGTTTATGGGCCAACTTTGTCTTTCCTTGCCGAATTCTCTTTTTTGATGAATTAGTCAGTGTCTCTGGCCTTTGCAATCTGCCTTGGAATGTAGAAGGGAATTTGAAGCTCTAAAGATATTACAGGGGTCATGGGTCACCAGCAGTATAAGGAGGTTTAATATTCATGAGTGCTGGTTCAAATATGCTCCTTTGAGTTGAGGTAGTTTTACACGGATGGCGTCATGAGATGGACAAGCCTCTTCCTTTATTGACAATCATGTTTACCAATGTGTGGAAGAGGTTTTTCCAAATGTTGTGCAATAGACCCTTGCCAGGCTTGTCTTTGATCATTGCTATGTGCTTTTAAATTCAAATCTTGTGCAGTGGTGTCCCACCCTTTTTAGATTTGAGGGCATGTGAATGACACGCACTCCTCCTTTTGGTGAGTGTGAGTGTTGTTAGGGAGAGTGTCAGGTCCATGGCTGGGACAGCATTAAATTGATGAAAAAGTAGTTGAAGTTTGTTAAAATCAAGTTGAAGAAATGGAATAAAGAGGCGTCCTAGAATGTCAAAGAGAGTATTTTTTCCCTTGGAAAAAAGAAAACTGTATTTTTTTTTTTTTCCCTGAAATTGTTGGTTGGATAGTCTGGAGGAATGTGGGTAATTAGGTGAGGATAGGGCCAGAAGGGTTATTCTTTCTAATGATTTGGGTATGCTATTTAGTGCCAGAAGTCAAGGATGAAGTGGGCAAGGGAGGCGCCTATAGTTTGGGATGATTTCAAATAATGGCTAGCGGGGGGCCAAAAAAGGATTTATCAAGGAATTAGAACTAGATTCAAGGAGCTTTGTGGGGGATCATAAACAGATTGGGGGATTGCCTGAATAGATTGATGTTCGAGGGTTTTGATTGGAGTCCCATTGGGGCAAGCTCTGCTTAGTGGATTGAGCTGCTTTTCAAAGTTGAAGAAATTAAAAAAAAAAAAAGACGACGGCTGCAATGAGTAGGGAGAAAGATCCACGTCCTGGTGGTTACAAGATCGCTTTTTCAGGATAGATGAGAGTTTTTGCAAAAGGGGAATAGAAGGTTTCTTGAGAAATTTCACTGTAATGGGGTTGTGGAAAATAGTGTGAATTCTACTTTTTTTAGCCATAATCCCGAAGGAGGAGAGTTCCAAGAGGACAAGGGACTTCACGAATATTGTTGGTTTTTTGAGTCCGATCTCTGTTTTGATGCTAACGAAACACCAGTATCTTATGTGTGTATTTAGTATGTGAACAGGCTTAAATTTCAGCACACATAAGGAAAGGAAAAATGAAAGCCAGAATAGAACTTAAAAGCTCACATCATCTGGCGTATTCCAAGAAGGCAGTAGAGTAAATATGAAGAAGAAGACTTATGTTTTTAATTTGTAATGTATTTTGTTTTACATTTGACCTGTAATAATACATAGCCTGCATGATGTGAATGATAAGCTTAGATGACCATAGATTAATCGTAGGGAATCGAACAAAGGCCATAGATCGACCCTAGGACACAATACCCTTAATCTAATTCACAAGGGTTTCAAAAAGAATTTAGGATCAAAAATGGGGCAAGAATGCGGTCGACCGACGCTAGGTTTTTGGGCTTAATTAAAAGCCTCGGTTGACCAACCATCACAAGGTCATTTGACCTTGGCCAACCGAACTAAGAAAGTTGACCAAAGTCAAAGATTTAGTCGACCGAACCCTTAGAAGTATAAGTGCCTAGGTCGACCGAACCAACCAAGAGTCAACATATTGACTTCGTTCGGTCGACCGTTCTGAAATGAACGTGTCCTCCATGGTCGACCGAACTGACACGTGTCTGACCCCCAACTACTTGGTCGACCGAACGCATAGTTCAAAGTGGCCACGGTCGACCGAACCTCATGAACGGTCAACCGAACCTCAACCATGGTCGACCAAACCTACGAAGGGTTCAAAATCGCCCTTGGACGGTCGACCAAAACCTTAGTTCAAAAATGTCACGATCAACCGAACTTAGTGATATGGTCGACCGAACCTTGAATATGGTCAAACGAACCTCTCAGGTTGACAAAATTTTTACCGCAATTAAAAAGGGTTATTTTTCATTAAACCTAATTAAACATTTTCAAAAATAATCTTTGTGTCCCCAACGGTCATATTTTCACTCATATTGGGCATTTGTTTTTACAGATCATATTGTTTTACTCTCATCTTGCATTCATTTTTCAAATCATATCTTTAGAGAGTAAATCCATAGTTTTCTCCCACATACTTCATTTGATAACTATTCTTGAGAGTTAATATTATTTGCTTGTGAATCTTGCCCATCCATTACAAGATTCAGAAGCTCATTTGTTTGTGCTTGCAAAAATATTTTTGAGCCATAAACCCTACATTCTCCAGCACCTTATTGAGAAAAATATTATTGGAGAAATTTCTTGTTTGGGCATAAAATCTTTGAACACTCATCATACACATTTTTTTTACACAAAGATTATATTGAGAAAAAAAACCATACTCACACTGAGCTTATATTCTCATCATATGTGAGTGCATTAATTGATTGTGTGAAGTGGTATATATCTGCTTAGTGTAAGAAGCATTTGTTTGTACACAAAAATTATTTGAATATTTGTCATATTCCCGATGTGTGGTCGGAAGAGGGAGACTAGCCCTGTGAATAGTCCCGAACTGGTTCAGACCCGGTTAAGAGAACTAGGTGCACCAACCTGTAAGGTGTTGTAAAAGGTGTTGTTCCACCCGTGAAGTAAGCAACTAGTGGAATCCTCTTACTTGTGAGCTAAGGCGGGGACGTAGGCAGTATTGGCCGAACCCCGATAACATATCGTATGTCTACTATTAATTTCCAGCACTTTATATTCCTGCACATGTTATATTCAATATATTGTGAATGTTGTGTATGATTTAATTTCCGCATATTACTTTTATCTGCACAATTGGTACATGCTTAGAAAGACTCCAAGTAGTGAATTACTGATATCTGGTTTAACCTAAGAAAAAGTTTTAAAATTTCAATTCACCCACCACCCCCTCTCTTGGGAATACACCAATTCGAACAATTGGTATCAAAACCTCGTGGCATTGACTTAAACGTTTTTGCTAAAGATCGGGATGGCTCACATTGGTGTATCCCCATTCGAAGAGGGACAGTTACCTACTAGCCCTCCATTGTTTTGTGGTGTAAACTACACCCACTGGAAAATTAGAATTAGCGTTTTTATAAAATCAATGGATTGAAGGGCTTGATAGGTGATTGTTGGAGGAACTTGTATGCAAACGAATGAAAATGATACTACTTTAGTGCATGCAAATTCATATGCCATGGAGATTTTATATTGTGCTTTAGAATCTAACATTTTTCATGAAATCATAGCTTGCACGAGTGCAAAGGAAATCTAGGATGAACTCGAAAGAAAATATGGAAAAACCCGGGAGAATGAGACCACCACTCAGGAAGTGATAAATGATAGGGAAATTGCATTAACAGAAAAAGAGGTATATGATTTTAACTCAAGCTTAAATGATGATTCTTACATTAAATGTTGTGATATGTCAAATGTTGAGTCATCTGTTGAATATCATGATAATTTTGTTAATGATGCATGTGATGATTCTTATGCTGAATGTTGTGTTGTGTCATATGATGAATCATCTAATATTCCCCGTGATAATACTATTAACATTGCATGCAATGATTCATATAATAACTATGATATATCTTATGATGAATCATGTGCTAAATTGATAAATGAAAGCATGTCTTCGTATGAAAAGCTAGATTAGACTTTATTTAAAATGAATAAATTTCTAGCAAAGTTATCTACGTAGAAATCATTACTGAAAAACGAGACTAAAAGGATAGCAAAGCAATTAGATGAATTAAAAGATTATCATGCTATTCTTGAAAAGAAAAAGATTGAGAAGATTTTGAAAATCATCTGCTTAGAGAAAGAGATAAATGATTATTCTAGAGGTATAATCAAAGCTGAAAATGAAAATAATAATCATAACGAACCCTTCGCAGTTAAAATGAAAAATATTTTCAAAAAGGGTTCATGTTCTGTCTATCAAACCCACAGACATAAGAATTTTCATGCCTCATCTGGAGAAAACAGAACAAGTAAGCAAATTCCTTCACATGCATAAAAAGCTTGCTTATCTTGTATAAGAAAAGGGCACGTTTGGTTAATTGTCTACTTAGATGTGCCAGAGGCTTAGACAAAGAAATGATATGGGTTATCATGAAGGCGAACCCCGTAGGACCTAAGGAAAAATGGATTTAAATTAATAATACTTAATTATTTAATTCTTTCTCAGTTCCTAGGTTTAAGGGTTGTGATGACTATAGGCTCAGGAAGCGGTGCGTGCATAAAATTTCAAATCTTAGTATATGCCTTCATTACACACTATTTGTATACTAAGAACTTCAAATGAAATCATACCAATACGAAATTTCAAGAAATTTATCCAATTAACCTAATACATTTACATCTTAATGATTGGGTAAAATATGAAAATATTGGTCAAAGTATGTCAAAGTAAAATCCACTTCCAAATGGACAAGGCATGTTTGCCTCGTAATTTATTTTAAATGCTTAACACATATTTAATTATGAACATCCTAAGTTAAGTATATTATGTCCATTGCACATGTTTGGGCCATAGAGAATCATTTAACCGTAAGCTTATTCCTGAGCACAAAAGCCAAATTAAAGTTTTGTCATCACTCTAGGCTTAAGCACTAATAATTATCAAGTTCCCATTCCATCAAGTGCTTATTTAAAAGACATCCCTTCTCAACCAATTAGGGGCATCCACTAAGGGAATCAAGTCTTCAAAGGATATCTTTACCACCACGATCACATTCGGTAAAGATTTTACCTATTCCTTGGTTCGTATCCTTGCTCAATATTGTGATCATATTCAAATGATACTTTCCATTTTCCGAAGAGCATTGTTCAAGAAAATTCACATACTCATAAATGCTCTTTGCCTAAGCGTTTGGACATATTCAATTCCACGCAAATATCTTGAATCATGTCCACTCATAATGAATACTCTTCGAACTTAACAGAAATTTTAATCCTTAAGAGTATTTAATCTATACTTCTTACACAAGGCTCTCAATTTTTAAATCAAATCCTTTAGAGCTCTATATACCTTGATTGTGTTGAATGGTTAAATTGGCTACCTAGGTCCTAATCTTGATGAATGTGTATATCTCAAAGTAACCTATGCACATGTAATTAATATTGGAAGTCATTCAATCTTGTGCCTCTCACGCGTATTGAGATTCATAAGAAAAGAGGCAGACATAGGCTTATTACCTTAACGAATATTCATTGTGACTTTTTGGTCCGATAAGCCTAAAGCATTCATCACCAAGCTTAAACCATGGAAAATCTTAAAAATCTTGGCTAATGGAATTAGAAAATTATGAAAAGGCATAAAATGGAGTAGCGCATAACTCAGGGGAGTATTACACTTCATGTCTATACAAATTAAATGCTCTCATTATCTCACAACATTCATGCCCATATGCCTTAATGACTAACAATATTGCACCGAACTCAAAACTATCCTCTGTTCTCCACTATTTATACTCTTTGATGGATAAATTATATTTTATGAATTGTTGATTGCTACCTGATTGCATGCTTGTCTAAAATGTCTCCTGCATGGCGGATGCAGTGATCTGAATTATATGCTGGTAGTGGAATTTAAGTTGTTGCATGCTTTATACGAATATTTTGTTGAGAACAACCATATATCAGGTATAGGTTTTATGGGAAAATGTCTGATTTACAGACAGCATGCTGCCGAAATTTCAATAGGAATTTTTTCAAAATAAAACCTTATACATAGATGATTATGATAAAATTAATCTCAAAATCTATTTGAAAGGATGAGTGAAAACTGAAAATTTTGAATTTCATCCTTACATAATCATCAAGTATTTAGAGAGCTAAGCACCTTCCCTATCGTAAGAGCATAAATGACTTACATGCATCACTTTCATTTATTAAAATATTGAGACTCTTCTGAAAAGTCCTAAACATTATATCCCGTGCTTAAAACTTTATGATTTGATATGGAATGTTCTTGGGTCATGAACTCTATAGCATGCCTTAATTTACATTCTTTGATGCATCTATGGTCTATAGGGACAACCATACTAATCAAGTGACAAATGTAATTGATAAATATTCAGTATAGTTAATTTTAAAAATTTTGATTGATGACTTATACTACTAGGCATAATGAAACAGATCTCTAACTAGTATAAGCAGTTTACTTCATCTAAGCTAAATCTCAAATCAATAGGGGGCGCTCTTGAAATAAACTTTCTATCTTATTTGTGCTCACCAATATTCTTAGGCTAAGATGTGCATTGAAACGTATTGTGGCACGTGCTTGATTGTTATGTTTTTTTATTAAATACCTTAAGTAAAAAATATAATACTTGCCACAGTCTCTGAATTTGTCATATGATCTTGCATGAGATTGCTAAATCTTTAGGATCATTGTGGTTGTGTTTTTCGTCTTATATTTTGTGTGCTTAAATGAAATACTAGAAAAATTATGTTTGCCTGAGCATGAATTTTAAAGTTCTTTTTCTGCAAGCACACTCCTAGCACCTCTTGAAAACATCATAAGGGGGATATATATATACATATATATATTTATTTACATATATTTTTTTATTATTTGGCAAGAAATGATTTTACATGTGACATATCTTATTTTCTTACTTGTGTGCCTAAATGCTATATCTTTAAAATTGTTTTAATACCCAAAATACTATTTGATAAAAAGGGGAGAATTTTTTTTGTGCTTAAACGTTAAAAAGGGGGTAAATATTTTTTAAGAGGGGAATTCTCTTAAACTAAGTCTATTTTCAAATGACAATTTTTTTTCATTTAACCCTTTTTGTTGATGCCAAAAGGGGGAGAATTTATATGAGAGCAAAATGTTTGACCAAAAGGGGAATTTTGTTTAAGGTAAATGTTTTAATGAGGTAAATATCTGAGCTGCATGCATGTATGCATTTGTGCTACAATGATAAAACTAAATGCATATTATTTGAGATGTCTTCTTTTGTGAATATGCTTGACCTATATTGTTTATTTTCAAGTTATACATATTCTTAGAGGGAGCCTTTTCAAGTTTATCCCATTTTACTCAGGTGTTTGTCATTATCAAAAAATGGGAGATTGTTAGCTTTTTGAGTTCAATCTCTATTTTGATGCTGACGAAATACCAGTATCTTATGTGTGTATTTAGTATGTGAACAGGCTTAAATTTCAGCACACATAAGGAAAGGGAAAATAGAAGCCAGAATAGAACTTAAAAGCTCACATCATCTGGCATATTCTAGGAAGACGGTAGAGCAAAGATGAAGAAGAAGAAGACTTATGTTTTTAATTTGTAATGCATTTTGTTTTATATTTGGTCAATAATAATGCATGGCATGCATGAAGTGAAAGATAAGCTCAGATGACCATAGATTGACCGTAGGGAATCGAACAAAGGCCATAGACTGACCCTAGGACACAATACCCTTAATCTAAAATACTATAACTTATTCACAAGGGTTTCAAAAAGAATTTAGGGTCAAAATTGGGGCAAGAATGTGGTCGACCGACGCCAGGTTTTTGGGCTTAATTAAAAGCCTTGGTCGACCAACCATCACAAGGTCATTTGACCTTGGTCAACCAAAATGAGAAAATTGACCAAAGTGAAAGATTTGATCGACCGAACCCTGGCAATATAAATGCCTCGATCGACCGAACCGACCAGGAGTCAACATATTGACTTCGTTTGGTCAACCATTTTGAAATGCACTTGTCCTCCACGGTCGACCGAGCTAACACGTGTCTGACCCCCAACTACTTGGTCGACCGAATACATAGTTCAAAGTAGCCACGGTCGGCCGAACCTCATGAACGGTCAACCGAACCTCAGCCATGGTCGACCGAACCTACAAAGGGATCAAAATCGCCTTTGGACGATAGACCAAAATCTTAGTTCAAAAAAGTCACGGTCGACCGAACTTAGTGATATGGTCGACCGAACCTTGCATATGGTCGACCGAACCTCTCAGGTTGGCAAAATTTTTACCGCAGTTAAACAGGGTTATTTTTACTTAAACCTAATTAAACATTTTCAAATATAACATTTGTGTCCCCAATGGTCATATTTTCACCCAACTCTATATATACCTCTTCATTTGTCTTAATTAGCATAGGATTAGCAAAACTCATTAAGAAAAATTCTCTCAAATTTTTATACTCATTTTTTATCCTCTCTTTATTATTACTTTGAAAAATCTATTTTCAAGAGAGTATTATATTTATCTTGGGCATTTGTTTTTACAGATCATATTGTTTTACTCTCATATTGCATTCATTTTTCAAATTATATCTTTTGAAAGTAAATCCATAGTTTTCTCCCACATACTTCATTTGATAAACATTCTTGGGAGTTAATATTATTTGCTTGTGAATCTTGCACATCTATTGCAAGATTCAAAGGCTCATTTTCTTGTACTCACGAAAATATTTTTGAGTCATAAACCCTAGATTCTCTAGCATCTTATTGAGAAAAATATTTTTGGAGAAATTTCTTATTTGGGCATAAAATCTTTGAGCACTCATCATACACATTTTTTTTTACACAAAGATTATATTGAGAAAAACACCATACTCACATTGAGCTTACATTCTCATCATATGTGAGTGCATTAATTGATTGTGCGTAGTGGTACATATCTGCTTAGTGTAAGAAGCATTTGTTTGTACACCAAAATTATTTGAATATTTGTTGTATTCCCGACGTGTGGTCGGAAGAGGGAAACTAGCCCTATGAATAGTCTCGGACTGGTTCATACCCCGTTAAGAGAACTAGGTGCAACATCATGTAAGGTGTTGTAAACAGTATCGCTCCACCCGTGAAGTGAGCAACTAGTGGAATCCTCTTGCTTGCAAGCTGAGGCAGGAACATAGGCAGTATTGGTCGAACCCCAATAATATATCGTGTGTCTACCATTAATTTCCAGCACTTTATATTCCGGAACATGTATGTTATATTCGATATACTACCCATGATTTAATTTCCGCATATTACTTTTATCTGCGCAATTGATATATGCTTAGAAAGACCTTAGGTTGTGAATTACAAATATCTAGTTTAACCTAGGCAAAAATTTTAAAATTCCAATTCACCCCCCGTCTTGGGAATACACCAATTCCAACACATATTAGTTTGGTTACAAATCTTTAAGGTTTTATCTAACATTGTCTAAGAGGCTGAGATAGATCTTGAGGACACAGTGACTATGACTCAGTCTTTTTCATCTGTGGCTAATGAGTTTATCAAGGATGTGACAAGGAGTGTAGGATAGTTAACTTTTATGATGGATTTCGAGAAAGCTTACAACATGGTGAATTGGGTTTCATTTAGAAAAAAATGATCGTAGGAAAGGCTCCAGGTTAGCATGGAGGAATGAGATAAGAGGTTGTTTTGAGCTGGACGAATATGCCAATAATTGTTAATGGTCAACCTTGAAAGTGGTTTAGGGCTTCTTGTCGGCTTAGATAAGGAGATATGTTGTCACCATTTTTGTTTACCCTGGTGGTTAATTTTTTAAGTAGGATGATCCATCATCCTAGGGTTTGGAAGTAATTAGAGGTTTATTGGCAGGAAGGGAAGCGGTGGAGGTGTCACATATTCAGGTTGCTAATGATATTTTATTTTTTCTTGAGGATAAAGTCGTGAAATTCTAAAAGGTAATCACTTTGTTGAGTGTGTTCAAAAAGATTTTGGGATTAAAAATCAACATGTCCAATAGCAGAGTTTCCAGCATTAATTTGGCTTGTAGTGATTTAGAGGGATTTAAGCTTTGACGATGGCTGTTATCCTATTTAGGTTGCCCTAAGAGGGGCGGTCCCGCTTCTACTGCTTTTAGGTTGGAGGGTTGGAAGACAGCATAGGTCATATACACTTATTAGTGCTTCCCTCACCAACAAGCTCATTTATTTCTCAACTCTTTTAGAGTTCCCATGAGTGTCGCTAGGGTGCTAGAGAGGTTGTGTATGATTTTCTTAAGTCTGGCATTGGGGATATCAAGGAACATCTAGTTAGTTGGGAGGTGGTTAGAAGGCCTAAATCTAAAAGGAAAGTGGGGCTTGATAATGCCATATCTAAAAGCATCTCTCTAATTGGAAAATGGTTAAGGAGGTGCCCCTTAGAGGTCAATTGCCAATGGCACATGGTAACTAGAAGTACGAAGTTCATCAGAATGGGCTGGATATTAGAGGAAGTGGTATTATTTCTCATGCGAGTCCCTGGAAATTTGTTTCCCACATTGCTTGGTTTTTCTTTCCCGTCACCTGCAAGCTTCGATCTTCAGAACATCCGACCATGTTTGGGTGGATGAATTTCACTGGGGTGGTTGGTGCCTCATCTTTTTCAGCTTCTTTTCTTCACAATGCATCAATCAGGTCTGAGATGTTGGTGCCTTATCTTTTTAAGTATTCTTCTCTTCACAGTGCACCAAGCAGGTCTTTCTTCTCCCCTGCAACTCTCTTTACTGGGATTTCTATTTGTTTCAAGAAATTTTATGAATGCGAGGTTGACAAACTCACTATTGCCTAGTGTTCTGGATCATTTGGTTCCTTCAATAGGGGTGATAAGAGAGTTTTGTCTTGGGGGTTCTTGAGGTTCTTTTTCTTCTAAATCTTTTTTCCTGCATAACTTTCAAAATCGTTCCCCAGATCATTTTCCTTGGAGCCATATCATAGGGGAAAGGTTCTGTTTAAGATTTTGACTTTCATATGGACTGTGATTCTCGACAGCATTAATACACATAACTCATTGCAAGCTAGAAGACCCTATAAGGGCCTCATTCCTTCTGTGTGCATGATGAGTCATGAGTCTAATGAAACTAATGCACACTTTTTCCTTCATTGTTGGGTGGCGAACCATCTGCAAGGCGCTCTTTTTTCTTGTTTTGGTGAAGCTTGAGGAGCGCTGCGGGGTCTGGGCAACTTATTGCTAGTGAGATATTGGGACTTTGGGAAGAGTAGAAAGGGACGAGCCTTATGGATTTGAGCATATTTTGCTATTCTGTGGGCTCCTTGGATTGAGAGGAATGTGAAATTTTTCAAGCATCGCACAACCTCCCCTCTTTTATTGACTGATAAATTTTTTGGGCTTCTCTTTGGGCTCATTCAATTGGGTTTCTTGGGGTGATGTCACTGTCCAGTGAGAGCAGCATTATTATTGTGATTTTTTTATTTGTTTTAGGGAAGAAGTATTGCTCTCCACTCATTGCACTTTTGTTTGTTCTCTTTGAGTATATTATTATTATCGAAAAAATATATAGTTTATTCTTCCCTCTCACTGTGTTAATATTGTATCATATCAATTACATCTCACCCAAAAAACATAGAAGCCAAAAGGGCAATCATAGACAATATTCCATAAACATCTAGACTTTCTGATCATATGTAAATGCTAGAATCATTAACTTCATATTTTCATTTAAAAATTTCATTTCCGCTCTTTCAATAGGAACAAATCTTTATTGAAAAAGAAGGAAGTATAGCTGCACAAGGAACAGATTTATGATTTACAGCCTGGATGACTAGAAGCCTGGCATATCAGCCTCCCAAAATTGTGCCCAAAAACAACAATTCCCTTTGAGTTGACCTAGACTGGCCACAATATGATGAAGGTAAAATGTTCCAAATACATCTAAAGAACTTGTGGGTAAATCCAAGGGCATTTTGTGAATCATTATCAGAAGAAACAGATACAGATATGTCACATCACCTTAGGAGCTGCTTCAATAATTATTTTAACAGATTTGAAATTAAAGTAGCTCATTAACAGTGAAAATAATTATCAATACCTGTGCATTATAACTTTGAAGACCGACAACTGGCAAAACTATACCACCGTCCATGCTTGAGGAATCAATTGCAGTACTTCTATGAACCAAATGGCCCAGCGAATGGTAAGTCAAGAATGCCGCATGAAAGTTACCATCAGGTATCTTATAGATAGGATACCATGCGACTGAAAACCTGAAATTGATTGATGTTGAAAGATTTCATTATGTACTTTGTTTAGAATCACTCAGCAAAATTATTATGCTTTTTCCACTACATGCACACGCTCAGAGTCTAAAGAAAATCAGTTTTCTTCTGTTTCACTAAGTGCAACACAATCTACCCAAAAACTCAAGAATTACTACTAAGTTACTAACCAGGATCTAGGATGAAGTTCACGTAGATCCATGGAGTCTAGTTTAGTTGGATCACCATATGCTTTGCATTGTCCATCACCTCTAACAAGCTCCTTAATCCTGAAATAAAGGTAAAGGATCAGGATCGAGCCAGAGACATGGTCCAATAGAAGTATTTCTCAATCAAAGAGTCATGAAGTACAAGAGAATATGCAAACCATGCCACGCAGCACAAAGATTTATTATACCAAAAATATCTAAAATCCATGCCTACTGAAAACTACTGGAAAGATTCATAGCTGGGTCAAACAAAACCATTCTGTTGCCTTCAAAAGTTCAACTATCAAACAACAAACAATTTGGCACTGGCTTCTGTTGTTTGCATGTGTTCATGCTCTAATGATATTTTGAAATAGGAAGGATGGACATGGACATGGAAAATGAAGAAGGGACATGGTACATTTTAAAAACAATGTGTTTGCAAATAATATCCTTCCTTTTTAAGTTTAATTATACAAAAATATGTTTATACAGGTATATCCTAAGTACAATGTCGTATTAGAGAGAAAGCATCCTTAGATTATTAGTTTGTTTATACAAATATACCCTCACATGTGCCAACTCTAAATACAATATTGTACTTGACAAAAATATCCCTAATTTCTAAATTTGTTTGCACAAAAGTACCATTCTATGGAACCTGAGCAATAATGTTATCATTATTATCTTCCTGTCACTCATAGTGAAAAAATTTTTATCTAGTGCTAGCTGATATCTTCATAAACAGAAACTATCAAGCTAAAATATATTATTTTTTACCCATAAAACTTTGATTAGATAACACGGGGGCAAAACACACTTAAGACATCTGTCCAAATATTTTATTACTACAAGTTCTACAATCTAAAGCCATCCATTCAAATTAACAAGGGATTTGAAGAAGAACAAATTGAAAAAATTCATTTTCACTCACAACATTTTGATCACATGACATGATAGTGAAAATATGACTAAAAACATCCCCAAGGACTTCAGCAGGGCCATTCAAAGACATGTTGCTGCAAAAATACTAATATTATTCTTATAAGAAATCTAAATTCCATACCAAAAAATTTTAAATAAAACAGAACTAGTCTATGATAAGAAATTCACAATTTATTAGTTATGGACGTTTATGCTTTATAGGTTGAACTATACAACCCTCATCAGTTACCACACAAAGAAACTGAATACAAGAGGAAGCAAAAACAGAACACAATATGCCATTTAATTTATTGTCTGTTAACAATGCATGGGATAGATGTGTATTGGAATGTTTGATTGTCAGTGCCCATTGTGGTGACACGTGTTTGATACTGACATGTTCTATCTGTACAAGTGCAATGCTGCATAAATAATTGAAAATTCTAGAGCAACAAAAAGTGTACAAGCACTCTTGAAAGTTTGAACTAATTTATGATAATAAATTCACAATTTTATTAGTTATGGATGGTTTGTACTTTATAGACTGAAGTATACAACCCTTATCAGTTACCACACAAAGAAATTGAAAACAAGAGGATGCAAAAACGGAACACTTACTTCTCAAATAATGGCCGTCTTTGCTGCGGTTGTTCAAATTCAAAAAATTCAAATAGTAGCTCTGCATCATCCGACCATTTATTGCCATCTGATTTAGCAGATATGTCGTCTCTGGAAGACACCAAAGATGATTCTGAACTACACGCCTGATTTACATCCAGCAAACACTTGGTGTGCATGGCTTGAGGCTGAGGAATAAGAATAGAAAATATTGGAAGGCGATCAATATTAGAAGAGTCTTCTGACATTTCACCCTTCTCACATGCCTCTAGAATCTCACCACCCGGACTTCCTTTGTCATCTGTAGAACTTTCATGGTTTCCAAACAGCTGAACTGCTGACAAGAAAGGGACAAAATATGCACGAAATGCGGAATGATCAGAACCCAATCTCTTTGAATTTTCATATTCTGCCCTCACTTCTAACCCGTAGACGCCATGTCTTTCATACCACTGCCAAAGACTTCCTAAAGATATATTAGGTGTCTCATGCCTGCAGAGAGATGCACCATTAGCCTGACCTTGCAAGCAAGTCTGGCAACTTCGAATATTTTGTGATTGACATATTGCTGGAGAAGCAGAATGAAGAACCCTTTCAAACTCAGCAATTGGGCTACCAATGGTCAATTGAACAATCTCAGATGCCAACCGTAATCGACAAGCATCATTAATTGCTTGTGCAATCTTATCTGACTCTGCAGCAAGAGTAGAAATGCTACCATTAGATAAAAGCGCTGAGCAGCTGGCAGAAACAGGCTTGTTACTGTGCTCTATAGGTATGCAGGTTATCTGATTACTAAACTTCAGAGTCTGGCCATCATTTTCTGAATAGCAATTTACACTTCCAGAATCCTGAATCATGCAAGTTACACCGGTATTCATTGCAGAAACAAGATTTTGAGAATTGGAAACCCTTTCTTCTTCTGGAATATTCTTCAGAGTGCAAATTTCAGCACCTGGTGCATCCAAATGTGATGATGAAATGTCATATTTACCAGAGCTTGTGAGCTCAGGCTGTTTTAGCCCAACAGGAACCCATTTCTGCAGAACAGAACCAGAATTGCAGTCCCGCTTGCTGCATTCTGAAAGAGATGCTCCTTTGTCTACTTCAGAAACTTCATTACCAACAAGAGGAGGATAGTACACAGGAGGCTGAACCTCAAGAAAATTCGACTGGTTCAATGAATCATGCGACTTCAGCATTGGGCATTTCTTATCTTCTGTGGTTTGATCATCTATAGAAGAAACACTGTTATAGACATGCCCAAGAGACTGTAGTCCATCTGTTTCAGAGGCCACACATTCAACGCCTTCGCTTCCAAAACCAATGCTTGGAGAACCAATTTGAAGAACACTAGCAAATCCTTTGCTGTTGTTCACCTCAGCTGGGATATTCAATATTTCATTCTGTTGCAAATTAATCTCTTCTGGAGCATTTGAGCTGACCTTTACAGTATGAGATCCCTTCTTTGAATAACAGTTGAAACTTTGTTTTGATCCTTGACTACTTTTCTTTTTAAGGTTTCTAGAAGACTTAACATTTGACTTTTTATCTTCAGGTTTTGATAATATATTTGACTCAATGGCATTAGATTTTCTTTTAAGCACAGGGTCCTCTTTCGAAGAAACACTGAAATCTGAGCAAACTGGATTAGCTTTCTTCACTTCATAATCAAGCTCAGTAGCATCATTCTTCTGAACCTTCTGCCACACAGAATGATTATTTTCTTTCCCAGTGCGGCTATGCAAATTTCCAACACTGCCAACTATGTGGACATTCGAATTCTTGGGTGCTCTTTTAGCTTCCGTACCTCTCTTACCTGGTAAAACCAACTGTGTGTTTTGGCTGTTATGGACCTGACAGCACACTCCTACAGCATGATTATAGGAATCTACAACACCATTCAAGGAATTTAGATGAGAAAAGCATCCCTTTCTAGAAGGGTAACCAGGTGGTTCTGAAGAATTAGTTACATTGCTTTCCCCATTGGATGCTTTTTCATCATCACCGGCAGTAGTGCTATCATCACTGTTCCAACCAACAGAGACTGGATCCAACAAAATAGAATCAGGCATATCAGAGAAAATTTGAGAATGTGAATCATCACAACAGACGTTCTCTTCTTCATCTAAGATCAATCCATTTTCTGACTTATCTGTAGGATGTTCATTAGTAGAATCTTGAACTGCAGATGGTACTACAGCTTCCAGTGCATTCAAATCGTCATTGGAAGGAGTGCACCTCTTATGATTTTCAGAACAGTTTATTATGTCATTACTATCTGCTCCAAAATCATGTCTATTAGCCCTACAATCAGTCAGCAAAATTGACGGTACAGCTGCACATGAAACAAATTCATTCTGATGATCCATATCATTGTTAGTACAGGTTTCAGAGGTTGAGCTTCCATGGACATATTCTTCAGAATTTGCTTCAAGTTCTGTAGAACCAGAATCACATGAACGTTTCTTTTTCTGTTTCCCCTTCTTTCTTGCCTTGTTTCTTGAGTTTTTTCTTACAGTTTTGCCTACTTTGGAATGGTCAATGGGCATATCAGATGAATCATTGGCAGTACAGCCACTCAGTATTAAGCTGGAGGAATCACCACCCGAAAAAAGATTTGGACAAGAATTACCAGATAGTTCATTAAATTTAGCTGCAGTATTTACCAAGGCCTTATTTCGAGCTTTATGTTGCACATTTGATCCAGAAAAGCTTCTTGCTGTATATGGTTTGACAGAGAATATATTATCATGGGGAGGTCCTCTCTGCACCTTCTGTCGATCAGCCTTGAATGAATTTATATGTGGTGGGGAAACCAGATGGAGACCATCCATTTTCACATGACCTCCAGATTCCAATTGGCTTGAGTGATCACGGAATTGCAATGGCAGTGCAACAATTTTCCATTGTCCATCGGGTTCGAGCACAAGGAACGTCACGAAAGCAAGCCTAAGACATAAAAAGGAAGAAATTTCAGTTTCATATCCACCATATGTGTGCGTGCGTCAGTTATCTTGTGATGCAACAGAAATGAGAAAAGTATGACTAAATAATTTTCTTTTTTATAGGTAGTAAATAATTAATGAAATATTATTAGCCCCCACAACTAAACACTTAAAAAGCTTCTCAGCAATTACAAAACAAACTTTTTTTATATATTAAGTCTTTATTTTATGATCAGTCTTCTTTGTTCTTAGGAGGTAACCTGGACCAATCCCTCATCCACCTATTTTAATGTACTAATGAGAGTTAAAACTAAGGGTATGCTTGCCAACTGCCACTATTCATGTAATTGGTGATTGAAGTTAATGCTAGTGGCAGCTGCTTCGATTATAATTTACAGTTGTGTTTCCTGTGTCTTGGACATGTCAGATGTTCGGCTAAAACTCTTGAGGAGCAAAATGACAAATAAGTGCATAATATTGTCTGAAGTGCTATTGAGGTTTTTGGTAAATTTTTAGCTATTGTAAAGAAGTAAAATGACATTATTTTCAATAGAACAGGAGCTATGGCTGCAGTTGTGAAAAGCTTCAGATTTAAGCTTTTGGCACTCTGCATTTGGGCATCTCAAATGTTTCAACCAGTTGGTATTTGGGGCTCCCAAACACCAAGCCAAAAATTAAAGAGGTAAAAAAGAAGAAGAAGAAGAAGAAGAAGAAGAAGGACGTCCTGTGTTTCATTTATGGCTTAAACCCAATAGCAAGCTGGCAGAAATCTAATCAGCAATACATAATGATCAAAGTTTTATAAGCCGAATCATTAACCTTCTCTGACCTCCAAAATCCTAATCCTAATTTCTGATAATTTTGAATTAAAAAAAAATATATATTAACATCAAACAGTCAAATATTGCACTTCATTTTTTTTTAACTTTTTTTAAATGGAAGGACCACATATATTTCCATCAATCACTCATTATTATTTTCATTTGGTAATATTTTTTAAGGAATAACTGGAAACATATATTTATTATAATTTTAAAAACAAGGCCCACAATTTTTTTATATTAATTGTCAATCTTTATTTTTAGAAACAAAAATGTTTTTTTATTATTATAATGCATAATAAATAAGAGAGGATATCAATTTTATTTTTACCCATGCATAGAATGCGATGCTGCTAGTATATGTAAAAGAAATACCATGAGAAATGAAAAGAGGAACTTCCATGAAATGTTTAACAAATGCGTCAAAAAAAAAAAAAAGCTTGCCACATGATTGAATTAAAGCAATCCCAACAGTGCAACTGTCAGAAAAGAAAACACACATCTAAATCCAAAATCACTTTTTACCTATGGTCAGAATTCCTACAAACAAGGGATAAGCTTTCACAACCCTGGAGAAAGAGTGGACACAAATCAAAAGCATGTTAGGAAAAAATAATAATAATTCCAAAGTAAAGAAAAATTAATATAGGCCTAAAACAAGGCAGAAAAATTACTCAAGCTGACAAGCCAAAGTAAAAAAAAAAAAAATTAGTATAGGCCCAACTCAATGCTGTAAAAAAAATATTTGACCTCTGTAGATGTTCTGCAGCCGTTTAATTCTGAAGATTTCCTCAGTATAGAACCCTTTCCTCCGTCTGAAACTTTCTGAGTGTTGCTACGGGTTCTTCGAAGGGCACAATGCATCTTTCGTTGTGCCTGTCCATGTCAGAAGCAAAAATGTTAGAACAGGGAATACTGTCCAATGAACAGACTAGGAAGCAAATTGTTATTTAGATATAGGTATAAAGTTTAGAAATTTTCACAAAAAATAAATGATGCCCCACACATAACCAAAGCTTCAAAATTTTTTTCAATCACATAAACAAAGCTGAAATTAAATACAAAGCCCAGAGTAGTATTAACGGAACCTGGGCCAGCTGATCTTGGGTGTAGGCAAAAGATTAAGATCAATGAGAAAGGATGATATCTAAAAAATTATAAAATAATGAAATATAGGTACAAGTTCAAAAAATATCTTCTTTTTTTTTTATGCAAGGAGCAAGTTTAGAATACATTTGTCACACCTATTGTTGGAATCAGACAGCTTAGGTATAAAAAATAATAATACAGAAAATAAAAAATAAAAAACAAAAAAGGGATGCAACCGACATCAAACAACATCAATATCTTGAAGACAACAATGTAAAAAATTGGCGGATGTGTAGCAGATGGCATCACAAGACTGCCTCAACACTGACTGGTAATTAACAATCATTATTTATCATGCATGGTTGAGAAGAATTGCAGCATGCTCAAGAAATGCACCAAGATTGAGAAGCAAAGATCCCTAAAATTTCTCCACTCAGTTCAATCCATCAAAACCTTTAAACCTACTACTTGCAATCAGTTGGTCACAAGAATCTGTCTCCATCACCTCTAGTAGGGGCCATATTTTCAGTCAAGTTATAAGCAAAAGTTTGACACAGAACATGGCCATAAATCTAAGTGGCAGAAAAGGATTCTAACGGCAACTCAGCTAAAATAGGGCACCAAATAATGTCTTTAAAGGAAAAACTTAATGTTAAAAAAAGTTTCTTTTTCCAGACACCATAATATTTAAATCCTCATCCAACTCAAAGCCAAATAGCATCTGCAATAAACAGGGTGCACTCTCTAAATACAGTAACAATCCAAAGCTCTTAATCAAATCCATGATTCTAGTTCACATTTACTAAAAGCTAATTGGTTAGATAAACATGCATCATTGATACAATAAATAGTCCAATATTAAAATAAATAAGTTAAATATTTTCTGTTAATTATATCAACAATTTATTACAAATTTAAACCAAACTCTATTTATTAAGAATAAATGTGTTTTATATGCACTTTCTAATTGTTTTAAATATGTCCATTACATGCTAGCAGTGGCAGATCTACATGATCTGCAGTGTGGGCTATAGCCCCTTCCCCCCCTGCCTCCCCCACCCCAGCCTAGAAAATGACCAACATTCCCTTCATATATAAGCTCCCAGATTTTTTGGAATTATATACCCGTTCAAGCAGCCTCCACGGGCGTCTCAGTCAGAATAACAAAAATATGAGGCTTGATTAGGAATGTTGGAAAAAAAATATATATGTGAAGGGAATAAACCTGAGCCAACAATTGAGAGATAGGGACCGAGTGTTCTGCCTTTCATTTTTTTTTTCTATTTTTTTTTAATTCTTCAAGTGACAAGTCTAAGTTAATATATAATGATCTATGATGATATGCAGATGCTTTCAAAACCTGAATATTTCAATAAAGAACTGACTCTACATATGATAGCCCCAACCCCCAGATGTCCTACCACCACCCCCCACATTGTTCTCAAGTTTATATTTTGGCTGCACTTTAGTGGGAAGTGGATAACCACTTTTATATCCAAAAAAAAAATCAAAAAGTTTCAGTTGTTCTAAATACAGCACCATGTGACTCTTAAAACAAAAAAATATTATTAATTGTTGTCATTCTAACATTAATTGCGTCATTTCTCAGTAAGTATTCGGACCTTGTAATTACATTGCAAGCATTGAAACACTGGATAAGTCAGATTTTTAAAAAAAGGGCATTAGTCAAGGTCGTAGCATTATATCTGAGCTCCACACTCCACGTGGAGGGTGCTAGTAATATGGTAGCTACACATGGACAGAGCCAGATATACCATTAACTATTTCATTACACAATTCATCTATACCATTAACTAGTATTCCCACAACCAGGTTTGGTGACTCTGTGCCAAGGGTGTGTTTGTTTTGCGCGCTAAGATTTCACAGGATCCGACTAGACTAGTTATGATAATTATCCTTTGTGTTTCATTTATCATTTTATAAGCGACATGATAAGAACAATGACCAACATCACCAAGCCTTAAGTCCCACTTGGTGGGGTTGGCTGCATGATCCTTTCCCGCAAGTCACACGATATAGGGCAATATCCATAATGAGTGGAAACTTCTTCTTCTTTTTCTTTTTAGCTTTTATCCCTACAAGATGCCTTATATGCAAGGGAAAGGGCGGGGGGACGACTGTAAACCACATGCATGAGTTAAGCGTGCCCCTATCCCAAGTCTATCCAATCCTATATTCTGGTTGCGCCAAACATGGGCTATAAAGAGCTTACCCAAGCCTAGACACCCATAGCCTGCAAAATAAATTCACCCTGAAAGGCTTACTTCCAAGTGCTTCAGAGGTTGGGTGATCCGAAGTTCAAATCTTGGGAAACAGTGGCATGATTGGTTTTACTCATGACTCTATTTTGACACCACTATGTCCTTGGGAGGGATTGGATCAGACTATAGCACAATTGCCTTCAGAGAGATCTGCAGCTCTCTGACAGGCCCATAAACCCAGGCCCTCTAGCCCATGGGCTGTACACCCAGGCCCCTACCAGTGCTGATCATACACCAGGACTTACAATACATAAAGAGAGATTTCATCAACTGCTTTCCCCTTACAGCATGTTTATTTAGCGAATAAAGTCACTGTATTATCCTCTAAGCACCCCTTATTTCCAGAAACCAACTTTTCTTCAGTAAAAAGAGTCTTCACCTTCTCAAACTAGCCCCAGAAACCAATAATAAAGCACTAGTAATTTTTTTTTTTTTTTTTAAAAAGCGTCCACGGCAACAAGGCTCCATCTGTATGATATTTGTTATGTTGCGCGCTTATCCATCAACACCATGCACACGTCCAAAAAGTCTCATCTCTAGAATCCAACTTTTATTCAGTAACAAGATCTAACTCATAAATTTTTAGCCCTTGTCCGACTCCCAAATATTCTCAAAAAGATTTGCCACTCTTTCATCAGTACCAAATCAGAGCTTTTATATCCTTGAAGCTCCTAACTGTCAATCCTGGAAGAAACTCAAGGCATAACATTTTGCATGGATACAACTGCTCTAACATCAATTACACCAGTTAACAGATACTTTCTTTTCAAAAATAAAATTATGATTACTCCAATGTGAATATTACTATTTTTAATAACATTTCGGAATTCTTATTGTTTCATAATGTCACAGTAGGAGAGAAACATTTACTTCCAATTGTAGCTACATAACCAATAGAATATGGTCCATCAATGACAATCACTAATTATGGGTAACTGAATGACTTAGAGAAATTTATGTTGCAATATCGAGCAAAGATTTGAATTCTATATTTGCATTCTCCCTCAAACATGATGTTTAAGGAGCATGGCATGCTCTGCAAAGTAGTAAAATATCTTTCCCGACCCCTTAGATGTGCCCGCACTTTTTCTTCAGTATCATAATAATTTAACCATAAAGTCTGGGGTTAGGGACATCCATGGAAGGGAATAAAACTGAGGAAAATCCCCTTTTGACTGCTATTTTTTTTGCAAGTCTAGCACCACACATGATGGAGCACAATATTTCCCATTGGCAGTGGAGAAATGAAAGTGACAATTCTAAAATTTTTAACCGTATTTCAATCTAGGCCTGGTTTTGTCCGAAGAAGTAATGAGATCAAGGGATTGATCTAAAAAAATCAATAATTGGAAGCTGGGCTTGCTCTGATATCAAAACTTGACATTAGACAATCCTTAAATTTACAGGATTGAGACTGCTTTAACCAAGTTATTGACCTTGAGGAAAAGGAATATTTGTTAGATTTGTATGGGGATAAAAATAAGATTTTACATTGTCCTGGAGTTGTTGTAAGGGAAATCTCTAACAATGAACAGGAGAAAATGGTTGAGCAATTAAATATTTTTTCACATAACTGGAATATAAATTGGACAAAGACGAGAAACAAGAACAGCTCCAAAAAAAAAATGGTAAAAACTAAATAGGGGAAAGAGTTTTTACAAGTTCTCTCAATCCAACACGCACACCCGATCCAAATCTCTTCCCAAGAACTATGATGGGGAAACTCAAGTTGCCAGCATTCTCCCCTTAACAAGTGTGAGAAGAACTGAGAAACAATAAGAGGAGGAGGGGAAAAAGTTTCTTGTCTTGATATTCACCATTATATCATCCTCAAGATTCACCACAATCAATGGCACATTCAGGTAATAATTACAATCAAAATTGCAATTATGAGGCAAAACATCCAAAATAAACCTTCTTAGTCCAGTATAGTCTCATAAACCCTATCCCAACCACATGGCAAGCAGTACTGCAGCACATTTTGGAAGCATCTCACATATAAGTTTAAAGTTTGTCCACAGAATAAAAGACATGGCACGAAATAGAGCTGCAGGGTGAAAATGGATTTGTTGAACCAACCTCAAGTAGTTATGTGAGGTTTTACAAAGATAAATGAGTTGAGGTGTATCTTCTGATCCTTCATGCTTCAATTTAGAAATCTCTTCTGGGAAATTGATAAAAAGGGAGTTTTTTTACTGAAGATAAAATAAACCCTCTTTTGGTTCAGATCAATGAAACATAAACTTTTGTAAACTACTTTTTGCCTCTGTTTATGTTTATCCTTTCTTGATTAGAGTAATTCCTCATCGCAAACAGATAATGCAATCTTTAGATTCAATTAGTTGAGATTTAAAAGTAGGCATCCCTCATTGAAAAAATAACCTTGGCCAGTTGGAAATTTTCTATGGAGAATTTAAAGCATAAATAGTCCATGGAATAAACTGAATGCTTAAAATTTGCATTAACCGCAGCTTACACAAGCTGGAAGTCTGGAAGAAGATTCATTATGTCAACTAAAGTACTTGAAACAAATGAACAAGATGAGAGGATGTTGACTGACAAAGACTACTCATTCATGTACCATGAAAGTAATACAATCACTGTTATGGATCGTTCAATGATCAATATGTGAACAGTATCACAATGACAAGCAATTAGTCAAAAGGATTGTGATGCCTTAGAATTTGAATGAATACAATGAAAGTATAACTCAAATAAATAACACAAGCAGAAGCACAAAAATACGCGCAAATATGATGACTCAACTTTGATGGTAAAATAACATACAAATTAAATGGAAATAGAGGCAACTGTTAAAACGAATGATAATAGGCAATTGCTGAGACTTTATAAGAAATTTAAAAATAAATATATACATCTGCTTTCACATACATGGAAGAATGGGGTTGATCATTAATATTTTCATCATAATTGGTAATAAGTAGTAAAATTCCGTACAACTGACATACCCAAATCTGCAGGAAGCAACAGTATGGACTGCAGTACTATTTTCAAACATGTAAACCAGCTGACTTACGTTCAGCTAACCTTATTTACAGAAACAGCCAAAAGAAAATCATCTACAGGCATAAAGAATGACATTAAGGCATATTACAAAAGCATTTGTCAATTGAATCTATCATCATAACCTGCAAAATAGTAGCTCAACCTATTTAGACGACAACAATAATGCCCTGGTCAAATTGAATTGCACAAATTTTCCTAAGATAACAAATTTTAAATTTGTTTAAAACCCAAAATAAAGAATAAACTTCATTCCAATTGAATCGTAATCAATGGTTTCGAAATAAAAAAGATAGAAAATTTATAGCAAAACAGAAATAGTAATGTGATGCAGTGAAATGAATCAAATAATTCAAAACACTGATTGCTAAATTTATAAAGAAAATGGCCAAAAAATATATCAATCCAATGTCGGAAAGCTAATAAACCAAAATTATTGCAGAATAACAACAACAATACCTCAGCAGAATCATACCCAAGTCACTAACTCAAAAATGGGGGATTTCAATATTTTTGTAAGCTATCCAAAGAGGTTTATTTAGTGCCTAACCAAATAAACTGAAAAAAAAAAAAAAAAAATACCTGTCTCCTCCAAGTATAAGCTCAAACAGAGGAACACATTTTATGCTCAGCAACCTCTAATGCATTTTTCTTCAGAACCTCAATATGCAACTAGAGAAAACTGGACAAGGAACAACAAGAAGAACGGATATGTCGTCCCCATCATGCAAAAAAACCAAAAAAGAAAGAAAAAGGATGTGCATAACAGAAGAAGAGTCAAATGCAAAAAATTCCCAAAAATGGCTGCAGCCCTATTCAAATTCTGAAACAAACAATCCACCAAACCTAAATTATCATTCCTAATCAATTTAGAGTACCACAATTAAATTTAACAAATACACATTAAACCAATAGATTAAAATTTCCTATTTTTATCAAAGAAGTGCCTATTCTAAGTTTCTCACGACCTCAATCCATATAAGAAAAAAAAAAAAAAAAACACACAGAGAAATGAGACGAGAGAGAGGATTGACTAAGTTTAACTACTGATCACAATTCTACTACTAAATTTAATAGTCCATTAACTAAAAACACAAAACCAGAAATACCGTAAGAACTAAATGTAGTAATGATAACCCAATAACAGACATTTGTTTAAAAAAAAACACCCAAAACAGACCATCAGAATAAAAATTTTTGAATAAACTGCATCATAACCCTGAATTCTCAAATTTAGATGAATCTTCCCCAAATTTAGCTGAGGTTCAGATAATTCGCAAATCAACCCCTAAATTTATCAGAGATACTCCTTCATTTTCTCCGCCCTCTCCGTTATTATCGAAATTAAAAAACAAAAAAAACAAAAAAAAAAGAATAAAATTACGAAAATAAATTCCCCTTTAATTCTCGAAGCGATAAACCTCTGAATCCGATTTGTTAAATTTAGTGTTCTCTGCGGCGCCCGCCACGAAATAAATAAGTAAATTCTGCGGCAGCAATCCAATTTAGTCACCAGATAAACGGCAAGAAAATTTCTCCCACTACTAATAATAATAATAAAAACAATAATTAAATAAGTTATAGTCTATGAGTAAATTATTCAAAGAAACAAAAACAAAAAAAACAAAAAAAAAAAAAACGAAAAGCAAAAGGTCCGACGATTATGGAGGAGGTTTTGGAGGTGTCACAGAAATCGGAGGTTCTCTTCTTACCAAGTATACTCCTTTCTTCGCTCCTTTCCCGCCCCCGCCCCCTCTCTTTTCTCTATTTTCGTTAGCTTTTCTCTCCCACTAAACTCTGAAGTCTGAAGTTAGCGTCGGCTACCATGAATATCGCAGTTGACAGAGAGACAGGGAGAGAAGGGTAAAAGAGGTCAGTGGACGTTGAGAATGTAAATTTGAGAATCGAGTAGGGGTAAGATCGTCAAAAAATCAACTTACCCACAACTCGAGTCACCACATTGCATGCATGCAAGGATTCAGGGCTCCGGATGGTTAATGACCGTTCAATATTTAAAAATTTTAATAATTTTTATGCAATAAATGCGAAATGGCTTGTACAGAAGGGAAAGGAATTATCCTATGCTCCCGTAACTCATCCGTGAACAATGCTACTCCGCAGGATTAATCGTCTTACGGACGGCTTGGATCGCTTTCAACAGCGATGGGAGCGATGGCCCGAACTATCGTAATCAACCGACGTGACAAAGTGCAATGTAAGAGCGCGTGCCAATAACAGCCAATCACGCGGAGCGTGACCGAGCATGCGTGGGAGTAAATATCGGTTTGGTAGGAGATCTCGTGCTCTTGGGCATCGCGCGGGGTGGCTTGCACGTGCCCCTTCATCATATGCGGTAATTCTGAGGCGTTCAAAAATCATATGCGGTAATTTTCAGACGATTTAGTATATTAAAAGGTTGAGAGCATAAGCACAATTCAATAAAAATTTATTAGCTGTTCTAAAATATAGTCTTAAAACCAAAGGGCAAAATTGAAAACTGCCTTCATTATGAGTTTATATTTTACTTTGGATTTTTATGAATAAAAAAAATATTCTTTTATTTGTTAAGTGTAAATTATATATTGAATTGAGTATTTCTGACAGTACAATATAATTTCATAAGATATATGTTATGTGAATAGATGAAAATTGTAAACATATATAAAATATGTAATTTTATTAATATATATATTGTTGACCCTGTGGGTCATTCTCAATTTTGATAATGACAAATACTCTGATATTTAATGGTTGTCAAGTTTGTGTGCAGGTTCTTATTGACAAGTTCATATTATGGCATGCGGCAACCTAAAGAGAAGTGAAAACCCAGCATATTTATTGTTGTATTTTTTAGCATTAGGTCTGTAATAATAATCTTCCAAGGTCTGTAATAATCTGCATATCATGCATGTAGGACTATAAACTCAAGACCTTAGATGACCTTAGGGAACACCCTTCGATCAACCTTCGGTCGACCGATTCCAGGTTTTTTTGGCATATTTAAAAAGGCCTTAGAGAGACCCTAGGTCCCAACACTTGTACGTAAGAAAGTCCACAATATCACTTATAAAATCAGGGGAATTAATTAAAGCAAAATTTGGACTTAATAAAAAATATGTGAAAGGTCGAGCGACCAAACCCCGAGTGTTTAAAACACTTCAGGCGCCCTATTGAGAAGTCAGCGGATTGACTAGGTTTCGGGCGACCGAACATATAATGAATGTATTGCCCTTGGGCGACCAAACCCACGTCAGAACACTTTTTAACTACCCCGGCGCCCGAACGATCATGTTCAAAAAGGGCTTAGGCGACCGAATTGGTCAGTTCGGTTAACCGAACTTTGCTTCAGGCACTCGAATCGCGGACAGAAAGTTTATGTCTTTGGTTCAGCCAATTGACCCTGACTTCAGGCACCCGAACCTTTAAAAATTGAATTTCTGACTGAATCTATTCGGGCACTCGAACCTCAAACCGAGCACCAGAATCTCACAAGTTAAATAATTTTTTACCAGGGTTAAAATTAAGTAAACAGGGTTAATTTTCTTACTGGCTTTTATAACAAATTTAATAATACCCTTGGTATCCCCAACAGTCATAATTTTGTCTTTGCCTATATATATCTCTTCATTTGCAAAATTAAGACAATATTAGCAAATAAGATTAAGCCAAAATTTTCTGAAAAATTTTAAATCCTATTTTCTCCTACTAAGTCCATAACACTTAAATACCTTCATTTCTTTGAGAAATCTTACCTTGTGAGTGTTTATTGCTTGTTATATTGTGCTAGAAACCCTCACTTGTACATTACACATTTGATTTTCATATTGAGGGTTGAGCTAGATTTTTCCCCCGATTTCATTTGATAAATCTTTGGTTAGAAAAAATCATATAACTAAGTGAGTTTGAATTATCATAGCAATACTCATTTGGGCTTATTCTTTTGTGTGCAAAAATATTTTACAAAGTTAGATTTCAAACAACTCTTGTGCTAAATACATTTGAGAAAATATTTTTGAGATTGTTTGAATACTTTCATTGGCATCTTTGAAATCCTAAGCTTGCATTTAGATATTTTATATTGTGTTTCAAAGAAAACCTTGTTTATACACTCTTGCGCATATTTTAGATTATCCATAATATTAAGTGTTGATTGCACACGTAGAACACTGAGCTTATAGTTCATACATCATTGAGTTGCATTGATTATATTGTGCATAGCGGTACATATCAGCTTATGTAAGAAGTGTTTGTTTGCACATAAAATTTTAAATCTATTGTATTCCAAACACGGGCCTGAAGAGAGAGACTAGCCCTGTTGAATAGTCTCAGACTGGCTTAAACCCGATTAGGAAAGTTAAGTGTGTCATCCTAATAAGGCGTGTTGGTTGAGGTCAGCCTCGTTAATTGACTTGGTTGTAAACGGTGCCGCTCCACCCGTTAAGTGAACATTAGTGGAATCCTCGGGCTTGTGAGTTAGAGGCGGAGACGTAGGCATAGTTGGCTAAACCCTGATAACATATCTGGTGTTGATTTTATTTTCCGCAATTTACTTTTTGCACCTGTATGTTTATGTTTATCGTTTAAATATTTGATTGGGATTGTGAATACATAGAAAGACCCTAGGTTTGTGAAATACTGCTTGCTAGATTAGTTGAACCTGGGGGATTAATTTTTAAATACCCAATTTGTAGTGACCCGAAGAATAATAGTATTTAAATAATAATGAGGGAGAGAAATGGAAACAGTAACAGAAGGAGGCAGCCGACTTCGTTGATGAATGCTTCGCATTCATCGACGACATTGCATTTTGGAGGTAAAATTTTCAAGAAAATTTTACAGGCCTCGTCAACGAACACAGTTATTTCATCGATGAGGGTATTTCAGGATCTTGTCAACAAGGTCCCGTCTCGTCAACGAGAAGATATTGAGAAGGACTTTTGAGAAGTCTAAAATTCGTCGATGAAGGTGCAGGTTTGTCGACGAACTTCCTACAGGACTCATTGACGAGGTGACGTGACTCATCCACCTCGTCAACGAATTCCGTAGTATAAATAGTGCTTAAACTTAGTTTTTACACAGAATTTCAGCACAGACCTTCTCTCTCTTCTCTCCTACGGCCTCTCCCTCTTCTCTCTTCGATTCCGGCCCCGTTGTTCGCCGGATTGACAATCTGAGGCTACCACGACGCTTCTGGCGGAGTTCTCTTCAAGTCTACCGAAGCGAATCGTTGGTGGAACGAAGTCAAAATTCATCCCAAATTTAGGGTAAGGTCTTTTATTTGGAATTTGGGTTTCCAACAGTTGTAAGAAATGTAATAGACATAGAAATAATAATGTTTTATTCTGGAATTTATGGTTTTCAGGGTGTTGAGTGAAAAACCCTGCGGGTGTAGGACCCATTACAGTAGGAGAGTTTTAGCATAAATCAAGTAAGGGAAATATGCTATGCTACGTTATTTGAGTATGATTTTAGTATAAAATTATAAATGTTCCACCAGAGTATTATTCACAGTAGAGACTTATACAGTTTATCAAGTATGATTAATATGTTTTAAAATTACTATGTGACTTGAAAATATAGATATAGTATATAAACATGCTTTACAGTATTTTTCAGAGATGTGTTTTACAGAATATACAAACAGTGAATGTATTTTACAACAATCACAGAAATACCATGATTATACAGTTTTACAGTACCATGACATACAGATTTACAATTAATTATAGAAACACAATTGATATAGATACAGTTTTCTACAGCGTCATGGTTTATACAGTTATTACATAATCATGGTAAAACAGATAGTTGTATATAGAGATGTATTATATAGTATCAGACCCTATTGGACCATACAGTTACAGAGCACGGTACCGTAGCTACATACAGTATATAGAGTGCAACCACCTATTTAGATAATACGTGGTATAAAGGTCGATCGCATAGAACCTACGAGTGGACAGGCTCCCCATCAAATATGGGTAGAGGAGGGCTGATCAGACCTATGGAGTATAGTGATCTATTCCTGGTTGGCCGGTCAGGGTAGATCCCGCCTACGAGTCGCACAACCCTATCATGAGGGGTTAAATCATGACACACAGTTATCCATAGGGAAGATTTCAATTATTACTATGTTTATACAGATTTACAGAGACAGAAAATATATATATTTATTAGAAGTATTTTGAGTAGAAGCCTAAAGTATAGAAATGTAAAGCAACAGATAAAAGATGATGATTTATATTATTGGTATTGTACTTTACATTTTCAGTGATATATGATTATATAGTAATAGATTTTCATAGTATTATAACTCATTTGCCACACACTAGCAATAACATATTTCGTCTTACTGAGCGTTGGCTCATCCCAATTAATTTAACATTTTTCAAGTGATCCAGGTAGGCGAGCAGATCAGGCTCATAGGTTGAGAGGCTTCAATACTACCCTTTCGATAGAGAGTGAGTAATTGTTTTGGAGTATTTTTGTATAACTCTAGCCAGTCGTGGGTATTTTGGGGAACAGTCATATATGTATATATTGGGAAATATTTTAGCACTCTAGTATTGAATATAATTACATATGATTATATTTATTTGATTTTTGCTTCTCGCTGCTTAGGTTGATGATTGGGTTTAATCCAGTGTGGTATTAGAACATTTTAAATGTTATAGTATAAAAAATAAAATAAAATAACCTAGTTAAATAACAGGTCGTTACACAATTCACCTCCCTCTTGCGAATACACCAAGGCTAACAATTGGTATCAGAGCCTCGTTGCACTAGACTTAAACGTTTTTGCAAAAGATCGCAATGGCTCACATTGGTATATCCCTATTCGGAGAGAGGCAGTCACCTTCTAGTCCTCTTTTATTTTGTGGTGTTGATTATAGCGCTTGAAAAATTAGAATGTGCATATTTTTCAAATCTATGAATTGGAGGGTCTGGCAGGTGATTGATAAAGGAATTTGTATGCTAGTAGAAAATGATATTAATTTGTTGTATGCAAATTCACATGCCATGGACATGCTATATTGTGCTTTAGGCGCTAATATTTTGCTTGAGATTGTGGCATGTACAAATGCGAGGGAGATCTGGGTTGAGCTGGAAAAGATATATAGAGAGACCTAAGAAGGTAACCATCACTCCAGAGATATCATTTTCAGATGATCAGGGAGTGGTAAGTGATAGGGATAGTGCATCAATAGAACATAAGGTATATGATTCTCATCTAACTAGTTTGAGGATTCATGTATTGAATACTATGTTGCTACATGTGTTGAATCATCTATTGAATATTGTGATAATTTTGTTATTGATGCACGTGATGATTCTTGTGAAAAATATTGCAATATATTGTATGATGAATCATTTGGTATTCCTTGTGAAAATACTGTTATTGTTGCATGCAATGATTCATGTGAAAATTTTGATGAATCATGTGCTGAATTGATAAATGAAAGCATGCCTTCATGTGAAAAACTGGAAAATGCCTTATTGAAAATGAATAAGTTTCTAGTTAGGGTGAACAAGAAGAAGGTATCTTTCAAAAATGAAAATGAAAGGATAGCTCAACAATTAGAAAAATTGAAGAAATACCATGCTATCCTTGAGAAGAAAAAGATTAATAAGGTCTTGAAAATTATCTGCTTAGAAAGAAAAATTGACAATTATTCAGAAATGATTTTCAAATCTAAGAAATATAGTTCAAATAAACCCTTAGAAGTTGAAAGAAATAAACCTTTTAGAAATGATTCATCTTGCGAATCCCATTGTCATGCCAATGTGTTGGGACATAACAGTATAATACCGAGAATCCTCAGGTGGAGGAACCAATGGAGCAGATCATTGCACCACCGCCTCCTACTCCAGCTTCGGAGCTTAGGAGATCTACTCGGTCCAATGCACCAAACAGAAGGTATATTGATTACTTACTTCCTACAAATGGAGGAGAGCCCGAATGCTATGATGAAGCATGTCAGGTGGTAGATACGAGCAAGTGGGAGCTTGCGATGAAGGATGAGATGAAGTCCCTCAACTCCAACAGAACGTGGGAACTAGCTGAGTTGCCCAAAGGCCTTCACAACAAGTGGGTGTATAGAATCAAAGAGGAGCATGATGGCTCCAGAAGGTACAAGTCTCGGTTGGTAGTCAAAGGCTTCGAATAGAAGGAAGGTATTGACTACACCGGCATCTTTGCACCAGTTGTGAAGCTGACAACCATCAGATTAGTCAGCAGGAATCGAGCAGACAGGAAGGTGGTGACTATAGAGAAACTGAAGTTGTGTTCAACTTTGGTTGGTCTTCATGCCTATATTTTGAGCACATCATTTATTCATGATACTGGTTGAGGAGGCATCTCCGTCTCCAAGTGGGAGATTGTTGTTGCTAAAGCCAAGAGACGCTGAGCTGGAGACACGCGTGAGGAGATAAAGTAGCTGAGCTGGAGACACACGTGAGGAGAGTTGCAAGATGGACATTTATCCACCATTTATCTCCATTTATCTCATGATTGTAAACCTCCCAAATTTGTTATTTAATGTATTTAATTGTGATTTAAATATCAACCCTATAAATAGAGAGCTGAGGAATGTAATATACACAAGAGAGGCACAAAAAGCTCAGAGAGTGAGAGAGAAGAAAGTGAGGAGGAAGAGAGTGAGAGTTGTAATTTTCCGGCGAATAGTGAATTTTGTGGTGTGTTCCATGGACGTAGGTCGATATTGACCGAACCACGTTAAATTTCTGGTGTCATATCTTTCTGGTTGCTCACAGGGTCCTAAAAAGACTAGTCCTGTTGAATTGTTCCAGACTGGCTTAGACCCGGTTAGGAAAGTTAGGTGCGTAATTCTAGTAAGGCGTGTTGGTTGAGGTCAGCCCCGTTAATTGACCTGGTTGTAAACGGTGCCGCTCCACCTGTTAAGTGAGCATTAGTGGAATTCTCAGACTTGCGAGCTAGAGGCGGAGACGTAGGCACAGTTGACCAAACTCCAATAACATATCTAGTGTTGATTTTATTTTCCACAATTTACTTTCTGTACTTGTATGTTTATGTTTATCACTTAAATATTTGATTAGGATTGTGAATACATAGAAAAACCCTAAGTTTGTGAAATACTGCTTGCTAGATTAGTTGAACCTAGGGGATTAATTTTTAAATACCCAGTCACCCCCCCTCTTGGGAATACACGAAGGCTAAAATATACTATACTGTAATGCAGATATGGTGTGTTTTTATCTTATAGAATTAAATTATTTAATTTCTCAAATTTTATCTTTTTTTTGTTCTTATAATTCAAATAATTTTTCAATTCTTTTAATATTTTATTTCTTTTTTTTTCTTCTAAGTCCATAAATAATTTATTGCCTTTTTTCCCATATGGCCATTTTTGTCATGCTCAAATAGTAAAATTTATTACTAATAATATTGCTTAAACTTATAAGGGTAATTTTGTCCAAAAAAGTATTTACCATTCATGTGACATATTTAATTATTTTTAATGCCGCATACAATTTAAAATATACTTAAATTTTAATCCAAATTTATTTAGTAATATAATATAAAACTTAAAGTTAAGACATACTTTGACTTTTTTGTCACTTACGTGTAGATTAATATCTAATAAATTGTTGTAGACGTGAACTTAAATACTATTGAATTCATTGATGTTGGTCTCAAGAACAGGAATTTACTAATAAATTGTTGTGGACATGATATTAAATACTATTAAATTCATTAATATTCATATTAAGAACATGAATTTAAGGCATTAAACTTAGGTTTGCTTTTTTGCTTTTTTAAATTCATTGAACCTATTGAACTTACCCAAAACGAAAGTTAGCAGTTAATACATCTCATATTCCATTATTTTTTTACTCTCAAAATTTGAATGCAAGACAAAAAAGTTCGAAGTTTTAACTTTAAAATTTAGATTTGTATCTTTGATAAATCTCAATATAATTTAATATTACATTTTTCAAAGCCACACTAATTTAGAGATTGTTTGGTATCATTTTCAAAAATTAACAAAAATAAAAATAAAAAACAAAAAGTAAAAATTAGAAACAAAAACTGAAAATTATAAACTAAAAATCAATTTAGTTAATATTTCTAAAATTAAAACAAATTAAAAACTTGAGCTCATTTTTGTCCTTGAATGAAATAATAATTAAAAAGTATGATTAAAGTAATTAAAATATAAAATAATATAAATTAAAAATGCTATAATAGAAATAAAAATTACTATAATTATTTTATTTTATCTATTATATTTCGAAATTAACTCTACAGAATAATCTTATTTACATGACACTTTAAAATAATAAAAGTATTTTGCAAATGGCTTCTACTATTTATTATTTTTGAAATTTTGTGGCTATTTTTATTTTAATTATATTTTAAATTCATATGATCATTTTATTTTACTTTTAATCTTAAAAATATGTACAAAGTAAATTATTTAATTTGAAAAAAAAATTGATATTACAACATTCTAACAATAGGTTGTCAAAATAATAGAAAACCATTAAATTTGGTTTTCAGTTTTCGTTTTTTCTCTTTCTTTTTTTTTTGCAAACGATTGAAAAATCAAAAATAAAAATAGAAATAGGCAATGCAAACAAACACACTTTCATAATTTGTTTTTCCTTATACAGAATGAAAATAGAAAATATAAAATAGGAACCTTCAATTCACATATATCGAGGTCTAAGCTTCAAGCTACAAAATGTAAAGTAAATGTATTCAATTCACATATTATGTGTTTTAAGGAGAAAATCATTAGGTGTGCTTGGAGTCAACATCTTCTTTTTCTATATATCACAACATCCTAGAGAATGGTTATCTAGAATGGTGTGGGATGATAATAATATCGATAGTTCGATGTAGTCGCCACTATCTTGTTATTTTCTTAGGTGTAGTTAGTTCACCTTACTATGAATCCTTGATTGGTCTCTAGACTAATTTTAAGGTTAAAAAATCAGTAGTCTCTATTTGTTTTTAGCAAAACTGGGGTTGGAAGTTCAATTATGTGAGAGAAAGGTAGTGACAACCTCTACACAATCAAACTACAAATGATACCCAATTAATTATGAATCATTCCTAAATTGAATTGAATGGTCCTTAATTAACTCCTTAATGAATAAATAGATATTGAAATTCTAAAAAGAAAATATAAAATAATGTGCAATTTAGGAATGTCTAATAAGACCTCCAAAGGAGAGGATATTATTAGATAAACTCCCCTAAAAAATGATATAAGTGAGGTATGAAACACTTCTTTATTGTAGACACGGTCCTAGTTGAGCCACATATCATTGTCCATACGGTGACACGTGTCCCACTATCTTTTTTTTTTAATATATATATATATATATATATATATATATATATATGTTGACTTTTTGAGTCCTATCACTATTATGACAAATAACAGCATTTCATGTTTGTGCTTAGTGTTGAACCGGCCAAATCCTAGAAAAACATAAATGATGCTACAATATGGAAGCCTTGAAAAGCTCCTACATGATTGCATTCCAAGGTGTATTCCACAGACACCGAAGAGCAAAGATAGAAGACTTATGTAATTTTGTATTGTAATAGTAATTAGGATTTGAATGTGCATGCATTTCACTTGATTTATAGTGAAACTTATCAAGACCTAGATTGACCATAGGAACCCCAAACTAAACAAAAACCTTTCCTCCTCAAAAACAAACATTTTCAAAAAAAAGTTTAAAATAGTTTTTAAAATAAGACAAGGTCTAAAACTCAATTTATGAAGGCTCGGTCGATCGACCTCCTCACAAAGGAATTAGCCCGACAAACTAGAGGGTACTACGGTCATTTTAACTTGCCCGATAGACCGGCCTCTTGAAGGCTTAAATAAGCCCATTTGACCAACACTGTTCACCCGAGTGACCGGTTGTTCAACTCGGCAGGCCATTTCTCAATCTTTTAGAAATCGCCAAACGGCCAGCCGATCGGCACTTTGCACAATCAACCAGTCCTCTCAAATTTTTGAAAATTACACAAAGGCTAGTTGACCGAACCTCAGACCGGTCGACCAGACCTCTCAGGTTGGCTATTTTTTGAGCGCTAAAACGTATTTAATTTTTAATTAAACAATTTTAAGAATTCCCACCATGTCCCTAACTGTTAGATTTTTTGGAAACTCTATATATAGCCCACTCATAAGCATAATTAGCTAATTGATTAGCATTAAAATTCTCTTAAATATTTTAGGCAATTATTTTCCTACTCTGATATATACAAGCATATTTTCATTCTCTTTCTCATACTCTTTTGCTAAATCATTAAAGAAAGAGAGCTTTGATTACTTCTCACATTCTTTATTGCAAAAATATTTTGAGAGCATTTACATATTTCTCATACATCTTTCTTTTGAAAATATTTTTGGAGGAAATCTTGGGGTTCTTACAAGTAAGCCTTGACCATATATTTTATTAATATATATTTGCTTGAGGGGCTTCTTGTTCTTGAGATTTCAAAGGGCAAATTATTATTTTTCTAACTTTTATTTCTATACACTTTCTTGGAGAAAATTTTTTAAAGGGGTTCTTGAAAAAGGTTTGAGCTTGTATTCAAGTTCATATACTTAGCTTGAAAGCATTTCATTTTATTTGGTGATAATCTCAAAGATTAATCTCTCCTATACACTTCATCATTGAATATTGTTTGTGGAGAAAATCTTTGAATAAATCAAGAGTACTTGAACAATATATTTGTAGAGACCCGGAAATTTATAGCCATTAAATAATAAAAAGAGAGAAAATAGGTGGAAGGAAAAGAAATTCAAAAAGGGGACAAAGCAGGGTTCTTCGATGAACCCTCTAGTCTCGTCGACAAACTCCTTCACTCGCTCGTCGTACACCATGTGTCTCATCGACGAAAATATACCGAGAGTGGTGAAGTCAGGCCTGAAGTTTGTCAATGAAGGTTATGAGCTCATCAACGAACTCCCTTCTTGGCCTCGTCGATGAGGTGACGTGTCTCGTCGACAAATCTAGGTGTATAAATATGCCAAATTCAGGTTTTTAGCTAGAACCTGCATGCAAAAATCCTCTCTCTCTCTCTCTCTAGAATTTCATTTCCTCTACCTTCTCTCTAGATTTCTGGCTTCTTTTTTTGCCAGTTCAACAATTGGAAGCCGCCACATTACTCCTGGGAAGATTTTTTACAAGTTTGCTAGGCAGATTGTTGGTTAGGCCAACTTGGGCACCATCTCAAAGATTGGGTAAGTTGGTTACTTTAAGTTTTATAAGGTATTTGGTATTTCTGGACTGAGAAAAGTGTAGTAGATGGTATAATATTGAAATTTTATTGGGAAAAAATGTAAATTTCAGAGTGTTGAGCTAGGAATACTACATGCATAGTTTTGGGTTAATTTGGTGGGCTTCTCAGTAAGTCAGGTAAGGAGATAAATTAATTCAGCATTTTCATGAAATTATTTAATATTATACAGCATTTATTTTTAGAAATTACGTATGATATAATACAATGTTTGTGAATACTGTTGTTGAGCAGAGAAATGAATTTTATATATTTTAACTGAAAACATGGTTTCAGTTCGGATTTATATTTAGAATAACATCCACGTTTGTGTGGCATGAGTATGACTTTCCATGAAAATTATGTTATACCAAAATATTATGTTTTCTTCAGAATAAGCATATTATGACAATTTTCAGAAAAATCATAAAAACAGCACAGGAACTATGGTTTTGAGGTATTATGTTAAACAGTACTGAAATATCAAGATTCAGTATATTATGTTTTATGCTAGCGCAGATGCCATGATTTATATGATATGATATGTTGACACAGATGTCGTGATTACATGTTATGATATGCTGTTGCAGATTCGTGATTTATGTTGGCATAAATGTCGTAATCATGTATGTTATGTCAGAATTCATGAAAATATGATCATGCCAAATATTTCTATGAAATATGAAACAATTATGTATTAGTATCATGAAATGTATTATATATTATTAGAACCCTGATGGCTTAGTTTAGTTTCACGAAGCACGGTACCGTAGCTATATGATCAAGTTTATGTTTATGTTAATGCTACCACACATATCAAATAGAGTGTGGGAGATGGCAATCGATGTGGCTTCATGGTAGTGCAAGTGTCTCACTGGCAGTTCGGACCAGGTAGGGCAAGCCCATTGTACTTACAGACTTATGTTGATTTAGCATGGTCGGCCAGCCACTAGGTACGCCTTCGAACCATACAACCCTATCATGTGGGCGTAAGACATGACACCAGCTAGCTATCCATCCAGGGTATTATTTCAAGTATTGTACAGTTATATAAGATGATTTACATTATTCATAAATACATTATGATATGTTATGTTACGAATAATTATATTTATTCAGGAATCATACAGACAGTTTTTACTAGATATGATTTATATGTTGTTTATGTTTATCACGAGAATACTCATGTTGCCACACATTGATGTTAGTTTATCTCCCTTAATGAGAGGTGTCTCACCCCAACATTACAAACATTTCAGGAAATCTAGGTAGGAGGGCGGATAAAGCCCCGCAGTAGTAAAAGTTGACCGAGCTACCCTGTCAGAAGGGTAAGTAGTTGAGCTAGGATCAGATGGATTTTTTGATTGAGCCCCTAGGATATCTTTTGGGGTCTTTTGTGGATGATTGTATATATATGAAAGATTCATTAGAACTCTGGTATGGTTTCTGGTGTTGTATGACATATATGTAATTTTATGTTTTCCACTGCTTAGGTATCAGAGTTGTATGATAGGTATATCCCTGGCACCCATGGGTCCAGGTTGATCATGACTATGACTGTTTAATAGGATATCAGGATTATTTTGTATGTTATTATGTGGAAAAAATATATATGGTAAAAGAGGCAGGTTGTTACAGTTTGTTATTAGAGCCTTGGTTGCTATGTTTTGTAAACTCTAGAGTGCAGCGGAAATAATACCAGAGTATAGGAAAAGGATTTGAGGTTTTGTTCTACAGTATGGAGATAGGACTTCTGTGGTGGTTTCTGTGTCTTTCTTGGGGTGGCGATTTTGAGAAAGTCATAGTAAACTATTGTCGGGCTGTGTTTCTAAAGTGTAGGACTGAATTTTGAATTAAGATAAGGATGTCAAGATAGAAGGGATATCATGAGTTTTGGTTAGATACGTAAATTATAAGGGTAGGGTCCCTAAGTCATGTTCATTGTCTTTACAGGATGGACCCTGGTGGTGGCAGTGCTCATGCGAGTGGTAGTGAGGGTGTAGGGCCCTCGGGTGCAGGCAGAGCTGATTCAAATGTGGTATTACATAGTGTAGCTCAGCAGGTCATGGCTGAGGTTTCATGAAGCTCCAAGGAGCAAGGGGGAACATCTACAGGTCACGAGTGTACGATAGAGAAATTCACCAAGATGAACCCTCCTACATTTTCAAGAGGAGCTGATCCTGCAGTCGTAAAAAACTGAATGTAAGAAATTGAGAAAGTTTTGGCAATGCTACAGTGCACGGAGGAGTAGAGGGTTTTATTTGCCACTTATAAACTGACAGGAGAAGCCTAAAGATGGTGGACTGCCGTAAAACTATTGGGGGAATAGAGGGTGGTGCCTATAGCCATGACTTGGTGCCGGTTTAGAGAATTGTTCTTTGATAGGTATTTTCCAGCCACTACTAGAGAGGCCAAAGTGAAGGAGTTCCTGAATTTGAAGTAGGGACAATAAACAGTCCAGCAATATGCAGCGAGGTTCATAGAGCTGTCTCGCTTCGCCCCGTATATCATTCCCGATGAAGTCAAGAAGGTGAGACAATTTGAAAGAGGTCTAAGGCAAGAAATTTATAAATAGGTAGCAATGTTGAAAGTGCAGGACTTTGCTAAATTGGTAGATAGAGCAGTTGTGGCTGAGGTTAGTGAGCGGATGGGTGCAGAGGAGCAAGGACAAAAGAAGAGGTCCATGCCTTCAAGCTTTCAGTAGAGATCTAGTCGGGGCCAGTGAAGGAGAGGAAATTATGGTAGAGGACAGAAGTAGGAGATAGGGGGGCGTGAGGTTCAGGGAGTGCATACCTACCCTTTATGTCAGACATGTGGGAAGAGACACTTGCGAGAGTATCAAAGTGGGGAGAGGCGTTTTTTATCACTGCGGTAGACTGAAACATTTGGTGCGAGATTGCCTTATACCACCTAGTGAAGCTCCTGCTCCCAAACCTTATCGGGGAGGTTATCAGGCACCCCATAAAGTCCAGCAGAGGAATGTAGCTCCAGCGAGGGTATATGCTTTGATATCGGGAGACACGGAGGTCGCAGACGACATATCTACAAGTACCCTTACTGCTTTATCATATCAAGCTATTGCTTTATTTGATACAAGTGCCACCCATTCCTTTGTGTTTGTGGGATACATTAAATTTTTTGGTGTTGAGACATAGTTATTAGATGTTGAATAGTTAGTAGCAACACCGATAGGGTCAATGGTGAGGTGTTGTATGTTGCTCAAAGGCTATCCAGTAGAAATTTAGGTGAGAATATTACCTGTTGACCTAATTGTGCTAGATATGCATGGATTCGATATAATACTGGGTATGGACTGGCTGGCTACTAACCATGCTAGTATCAATTGTTATTTGAAAGAGGTGATATTCAGACCACCGGGAAAGTAAGAATTTAGATTTGTGGGGTCACAAGTGCATTCCTTGCCTCAGTTAGTTTCAGCAATGCAGGTGAGGAGAGTACTCTACGATGGATGTAAGGGGTTTATGGCTTATGTAAAAGAGATGACAGAAAATGAATTGAAGTTTGTTAGTACACCAGTGGTAAAGGAGTTTCCAGATGTTTTTCTAGAGGAACTACCTGGGTTGCCTCCCAACCGCGTCTATATTTTGATATCGACGTACTTTTAGGTACGACACCAATTTCTAAAGCTCATTATCGAATGGCTTCAGCAGAATTGGGAGAATTAAAGGATTAATTGTAGGATTTATTAAATAAAGGGTTTATTAGACCTAGTGTATCACCCTGGGGAGCTCCAGTTTTATTTGTGAAAAGAAAGACGGGTCTATGAAAATATGCATAGATTATAGGGAAATAAACAAAGTAACAATTAAGAACAGGTAACCTCTACCCCATATAGATGATTTATTTGATCAACTCTAGGGGACCCAGGTCTATTCTAAAATAGACCTCAGGTCAAGTTATCACCAGGTGAAAGTTAAAGCAGAAGACGTTTCGAAGACGGCTTTCAGGACTAGGTATGGGCATTATGAATTTCTAATTATGCCATTTGGTTTGACAAATGTTCCTATTGTATTCATGGATTTGATGAATAGAATTTTCCACTAGTATTTAGACCGGTTCGTTGTGGTTTTCATTGATGACATACTAGTCTACTCAAGGAGTTTTGAGGAGCATGAGACGCACCTAAGGCTAGTACTTCAGATGCTCAGGGAAAAGAAATTGTATGCCAAGTTTAGTAAATGTGAATTCTAGTTAAAGAAAGTTGCGCTTCTGGGGCATGTTATATCAGGAGATGGAATCTCAATAGATCCCAGCAAGATAGATGTAGTGGTGAATTGGGCTAGGCCAAGGAACATTCAGGAAATCAGGAGTTTCTTGGGACAAACGAGATATTACCATCGGTTTTTAGAAGGATTCTCAGCATTATCAGGGCCTATGACACGACTAACTAGAAAGAATGTCATGTTTGAATGGGACAACACTTATAAACAGAGCTTCTAGGAATTGAAACAAAGGCTCATCACTGCACCAGTATTGACTATTCCATTGGGAGGTGATGGTTACATGATCTACTGTGACGCATCTTTGAGAGGGCTCAAATGTGTATTGATGTAGCAGGGCAGAGTAGTAGCATATGCCTCTATAGAATTGAAAGAATATGAAAAGAATTATCTCAATCATGATCTAGAATTGGCTGTAGTGGTTCATTCATTGAAAATTTGGAGGCATTATCTGTACGGAGAGAGATGTGAAATATTTTCAGACCATAAAAGTTTAAAGTACTTCTTCACGCAAAAGGAGTTGAATATGCAACAAAGAAGATGATTAGAGCTCATCAAGGATAATGATTGTACTATCAACTACCATCTAGGTAAAGCAAACGTGGTGGCTGATGCGCTGAGCCGAAAATCCATGATAGCAGCATTGTCAGCAGTAGAAATTCAGCACCTAATCCATATGGACTTGGAGAGGATTGGCATGGAGTTAATAGAGAGTGATCACCAAGCATTTATTGCTAACTTGGTGGTGCAACCTACCCTACAGGAAAGGATTAAAGATGCTCAAAGGGATGACACAAAATTAGTAGAGCTGATAGCTAAAATGCAGGACAGACAGGGAAAGGAGTTCAATATTTCTGATGATGGAACTCTGAGGTTCCATACTAGGTTGTGCGTGCCTGCAGATATGGATATCAGAAGGACAATCCTATAGGAGGCTCACAGGTCCCTGTATACGGTTCATCCTGGCAACACTAAAATGTATAGGGATATACGAGAGTCTTTCTAGTGGAGTGGTATGAAAAGAGAGATTGCCGAGTTTGTGCAACAATATTTGACGTGCCAACAAGTAAAGGCTAAGCACCAGAGGCCAGCGGGCCAGCTACAACCACTTTACATCCCAGAGTGGAAATGGGATCACATTTCTATGGACTTCGTGATAGGTTTACCTCCAGTGCGGCAAGGGCAGAATGCTATTTGGGTGGTCGTAGATTAACTGACAAAGACCACTCACTTTATCCTTGTCAAAGTCAACTACTCTATGGACATACTAGTAGAGATATATATATATATTCAAGAGATAGTATGATCACATAGTGTGTCAATGTCTATAGTATCAGAATGAGACCCACGTTTCATGTCACGCTTTTGGAGGAGCTTGCAGGAGGCTCTGGGGTCTTAGTTATCATTCAACACAACATTTCATCCTCAAACGTACGGGCAGTCAAGGAGGACAATTCAGATATTAGAGGATATGCTACGAGTATGTGTGCTAGATTTTGGGGGTAGTTGGACTCAATATATACCACTAGTAGAGTTTGCATACAATGACAGCTATTTGGCCAGTATTGACATGACACCTTTCGAGGCGTTATATGGTAGGAGATGCTGATCTCCACTGTACTGGGACGATATAGGATAGAGGCAAGTTTTGGGACTAGAGTTAGTGTAGCAGGCGTACGATAAAGTCTGACTTATTAAAGAAAGAATCGGTGTAGTTCAGAGTCGGCAGAAAAGCTACGCAGAAACTCGCAGCCAAAAATTGGAATTTAAAATAGGAGACCATGTGTTTATAAAGATAGCGCCACTGAAAGGAACTATAAGGTTTGGGAGAAAGGGTAAGCTAAACCCTAGGTTTAATGACCCTTTTGAGATACTGGAGAGGGTGGGGTCAGTTGCCTACCGACCAACTTTACTACCGATTTTATCTAGGATACATAACGTATTTCATGTTTCCATGCTGAGGAAATATGTCCCAAATCCCTCTCATGGGGTCAGTCATACAGAGATAGAGTTAAAAGATTCATTAGCTTATGAGGAGATACCAGTGTAGATTATGGATAGGAAAGAACAGGAATTGCGCAGTAAAAGAATTCTGTTAGTAAAAATCCTGTCGAGAAATCACACAGTGGAAGAAGTTTCTTGGGAAATTGAGGAAGAAATACGACAGAAATACTCGCACTTATTTAGTGGGAACTAGCAGTAATTAGAAAAAAAAAATGTAGATAAGTATGTTGAATTTCTTTTGTGCAGGTTAGTCAGTACATGTAATAATTTTTTGTTAGTAGGTAGTGTTTTAGTTTTGGGAGAATTTTTCTTTTATGTGTATATTTGTAATGTAACGACCTCAAAATTATATCATTATATATATATATATATATAATCATACCTATGCAGCGAAAACATAAGTCATATATTCATATACACTATACAATACTAGAATTCAGTATATACAAACTATAGCAATAAAACATCTTCCAACCAGTATCATCTACTCCAAAAATACAAAACTCTGTCACAAAATCACCCTACAATAAGGGTAATCTAGAAATCTCTATCTACGAGCCTGATTTGCTCGCCTAAATGACTTACTTGAAAAATATTAGAATAATAGGGTGAGTCGACGCTCAGTAAGTGTAAATATGCTATTACTAGTGTGTGGCGACTAAGTTACATATAAACTTTAAATAATATCTGAGCTGTAATAAAATGATAAGTCTGTAAAGCATATCTTACATTTTTCGCAGTTTAAAGCATATTTGTATCATCTTAATTTTTTACTTTTCATACTGCTAATATCATACTATATTCATCAAATACTGTAAAACTGTATACATATATATAACTGTGCTTTTATCCCTAGAACTCTGTATGTCATGATTTGACCCCTCATGACAAGATTATGCGGCCCGTAGGCAGGACTTAACCTGGTTGGCCCTCTAGGAAAGTCACTATACTCTACACTACCTCAGCCTGGCCAAAATGCATACTCTCCTAGGTGTGGGACTGGCTGCTACCTCGTCAAACTGGCCCCCTCAACCCAACGAATTGGGTAGCTGCATACTCTCCGAGCACAGTTGATGGTACCCACATGCTATTTGAGATATGTGGTTGCACTCTATATGAATTAACAATGGTACCGTGCTCTATATTCTATATCTGTTTCTGTATCTGTATGTAATCTTTTCATAGGGATCTGATACTATATATATACATATATAATTTTTCACAATTTTCATCATGTTTCCAAAATAACCAAAACACTATAACTCTGTACTGTAAATACTATCATATCTGTAGCATCTTGATGCTAAAACTGTATCATCTGTCTGTATAATCTATCTGCATACTCTGGGTGTTATGGCATTTAGGAAAACATAGCTTTCTATATACTCTATATATACTGATCTGAATAAACATATGTATACTGCTATATATATATATATATATATATATATATATGTCTTTGTAATCATTTGAATAAAACGATATATGTATACGTATTCTGTCTGTATAAAATCTGTAAATATCTAAATATATCTGCATAACTTGATATACTGAAAAAATGTATAAAAACTTCATATCAAATAATATCTACTCAGGTCACGCATACTTTAAAACTCATATTCTATATAATAACTGGTATACATTCATATATATATATATATATATATATATATATATATATATAAAATTCTGCTGTAAATAATAATCTGGTAAAAGCGAATAATTTATGCTAAAAACATACTAAAATTGCCTAGCATAGCATATTTCCCTTACCTAGTTTCTGAAAAGCTCTCACTGAACTCTGGCCTTACACCCACATGGTTCTCCACTCAACACCTTGAAAACGACATCCCCCATAACAAAATATCAGTAATTTCCTGTAAAAAACATTTTCTATAACTGCATGAAAAGCAGATTCTGAATAAAACACCTTACCCTGAATTTGGGATGAATTTCAAACCAATTTCTCCCACGATAAGCTCCAGCATACTTGCAGAGAACTTCGTTAGGAGCGTCGTGGTGGCCTCAAATCTTCAATCCGGCAAGAAATGGAGCTGAGATAGAAAAGAGAAGGGGAGGGTTGTGTTTTAGAGAGAGAGAGAAAGTTTGCACCAGTTTTATGCTAAAAAATTTGGGTTTTCACTATTTATAGCCCCAAATTTGTTGACGAGACACGTCATCTCATCGACAAGTCCTTAAGGAATTTCGTCGATGGACTTCCTCCCTCGTCAACAAATTTCAGACTGCCCCAAAAACCTCTCTCGGTATTTTCTCGTCGACGAAACCTGTCCTCGTCGACGAGCTCCTCTTATATCCTCATCGAAGAATCCCTTGTGTTTGTCGACGAGATGTTGAAAAATTCCTCGGGTTATTACATTCTCCCCTCCTTATAAAATTTTGTCCTCGAAATTTATTATTTGGATTGAACGCCATTATACACTCTACCATGTCATAAAGGTAAAGGGTCAACTTATTTTATCACTGACCCTCACTTATGCCGGAGGAATACTATGGTTACATACTATGTTTTGGGAGATTACACATATGAAACTAAAAACTATCCATTATCTAAAATCAATACATGTACCTGCAAAAGAAACATTATTTAACTATTATACTTTACCTGATTACCTTTAAACCTCTTGGAACATCTACGAGTATCTCTGCCTGATTTGTTCCTTGAGTTCCCAAGAAGCTTCCTCCATAACGTGATTTTTCCACAAAACTTTCACTAACTGAATTTCTTTTGTGCGCAGTACTTGTGTCTTTCGGTCTAGGATTTGTATTGGTACTTCTTCATAAGCTAATGAATCCTTAAGCTTTATTTCTACATAGCTGATAATATGGGACGGGTCTAGGACGTATTTCCATAGTATAGAAACATGAAACACGTCATGAATTTCGAGTCAAAGTTGACGGCAAAGCTAACCTATAGGCAACTGGTCCTACTTTCTTTAGTATCTCAAAAGGACCAATATACCTAGAACTCAACTTGCCATTCTTCCCAAACCTCATAACTCCTTTCAGAGGAGTTATCTTCAAAAATACTCGATCTCCCACAACAAACTTTAGCTCTCGGCGGCGAGTGTCTGCGTAACTTTTCTGCTAACTCTGCACGATGCTAATTCTTTCTTTAATTAGTTAGACCTTATCACACGCCTGCTATACAATATCTGGACCTAACACTCGCCTTTCACCTACTTCATCCTAGAAGAGAGGAGATTGACATCTCCTACCATACAATGCCTCGTAAGGTGTCATGCCGATACTAACCTGATAGCTGTTATTATAAGCAAACTCGACTAACGACATAAACTGGGTTCAACTACCCCCAAAATCAAGCACGCAAGCACGAAACATATCTTCTAAAGTCTGGATTGTCCTCTCGGTCTGACCATCTATTTAGGGATAGAAAGTAGTGCTAAATTCTAACTGTGTACCCATAGTCTCTTGAAAACTTTTTCAGAATTGTGAAGTAAACCGAGGATCTCGGTCCGAAACTATGGATACTGGAACACCATGGACACGAACTATCTCCTGAATATAAATCTCCGCCAACCTTTCCATGGAATAACTAACTTTATTAGGGATGAAATGAGCGGTATTCGTCAAACGATCAACAACCACCCAAATCGCATTCAGACCTTGTCGCGCCGATGGTAATCCCGTATCGAAATCTGTTGAAATGTGATCCCATTTCCACTCTGGAATAAATAATGGCTGCAACTACCCTACTGGTCTCTAGTGCTCAGCTTTAACCTGCTAGCACATCAAGCACTGTTGTACAAGTTCGGCTATCTCTCTTTTCATTCCACTCCACTAGAAATACTCTCACAAATCCCTATACATTTTAGTGCTACCTAGATGTACGATGTATAAAGATCTGTGAGCCTTCTTCAGTATAGTTCTTCTGATCTCGATATCCGTAGGAACACAGAGCCTATTACAGAACCATAGGGCTCCATCATCTGATATGTTGAATTCCTCACCCTGACCATTTTGTTCCCTAGCCATTACCTCTGCCAACTCTACATCATCACCCTGAGCTGCTTTAATCCTTTTGTATAGCGTAGGATGAACCACTAATGTGGCAATGACTGCTTGAGGACTCTCCTCTATTAATTTTATGCTGAGCCTTTCCAAATCTATCAAATTTGAATGTGAAATCTCCATGACTACCAGTATCGATCCCCCTGATTTTTTGCTCAGAGCATTTGCCACTACATTTGCCTTCCCTAGATGGTAACTAATCGTGCAATCATAGTCTTTAATAAGCTCTAGCGACCTTCGTTGCCTCATATTCAGCTCTTTCTGGGTGAAGAAATATTTTAGGATCTTGTGATACGTGAAAATCTCGCACTTTCCACCATATAGGTAATGCCTCTAGATCTTGAGAGCATGCATCACTGCTGCTAACTTTAAATCATGCACATGATAATTCTTCTCATATTCTTTAAGCTGTCTAGACGCTTACGCGATAACCTTGCCGTGTTGCATTAATACGCACCTAAGACCCTTCAATTGCACATCACTATATATTACAAACTCGTTCTCCCCTGAAGGAATAGTCAATACTGGAGCTGAAACTAACCACCACTTTAACTCCTGAAAACTCTGCTCACAGTTGTCGGTCCAATCAAACTTCACATTTTTTCTCGTAAGTCGTGTTAACGGACTAGACAACCTAAAGAAGCCATCCACGAAGCATCGGTAATAGCATGCCAATCCCAAAAAACTCCTGACTTCTTGAACACTTCCTGGCCTTTCCCAATTCAGTACTACTTCTATTTTACTTGGATCAACTGACACTCCCGCTTCAGAGATCACATGGCCGAGAAAGGTAACCTGCCTTAACCAAAACTCACACTTCTTGAATTTTGCATACAATTTTCTTTCCCTTAATATCTGCAACACCAGCCTCAAATGATGCTCGTACTCCTAAAAACTCCTCGAATAGACCAGTATATCATCAATGAACACAACCATGAACTGGTCCAAATATTGATGGAACACTCGATTCATTAAGTCCATAAATATTGCAGGTGTGTTAGTCAACCCAAATGACATCACTAAGAACTCGTAATGCCTATATTTGGTACGGAATGCAGTTTTCGAAATATCATTTGCTCTAACTTTCACCTGATGGTAACACAACCGCAAGTCGATTTTAGAATAAACTCGGGTCCCCTAGAGTTGATCAAATAAATCGTTGATCCTCGGGAGAGGATATTTGTTCTTGATTGTTAGTTTGTTTATCTCCTTATAATTAATGCATAATCTCATGGTTCCATCTTTCTTTTTACGAATAGAACTGGTGCTCCCCAGGGTGACATGCTGGGCCTGATAAAACCTTTATCCATAAATTCTCGTAGTTGATGTTTCAATTCTTTCAACTTGACTAGAGCCATACAGTATGGTGCTTTAGATACTGGTGCAAATCCTAACAATAGATCTATAGTAAAATCAATCTCACAGTCAGGCAACAAACTAGGCAATTCTTCTGGAAATTCTCTTACTACTAGTATGTCAACTTGTTTTAATTCTTCTTTTGGCAATTCTTTTATGTATGCAACATACCCCTGACAACCATCCTGTACTAATCTCCTCACCTGAATGGCCGACACGAGTTGTGGCATGGCACATACACGTGAACCCATAAATCTATACTCTTGTTCATCCGAGGGTCTAAAAATTACTTCCTTCTAGTGGCAATCTATACTGGCATGATAAGGGGCTAGCTAGTCCATGCCCAGTATCACATCAAACCCCTACATGTCTAGTACCATGAGATCAACTGGTAATACTGTCTCCTGAACATTCACTGGGAAATTTCGAAGCACCTTTCTGCATTTTACCACAGGTCCCATCGGCGTACCCACAGATAATTCTATATCTAGTAGCTGTGTCTCTACCCTAGTTATTCTGACATACCCCGCTGATATAAAAGAGTGAGTGACACCTATATCAAACAAAACAATAATTTTATATGGTAAAGCAATAAGGGTACCTGTGACCACGTCTCTAGCCGTCTCAGCGTCACCCAGCGTCAACGCATAGACCCTCACCAGTGCAGTATTCCTTTACTGGCCTCCGTGGGGCGCCTAGTAACCACCTCGAAATGGCCTAGGAGCTGGTGTGTAATTCGACGGCATCTGACACGATCAAGCCATATGGTCGGGCCTCTCACAACGATAACAGACATTCTCCCCCAGCCAGCACTGACCTGGGTGTCTCCATCCACATCTAGGACAAATGGCAAGAAGTTATCTGCCCTGAAATCCCCCATGCTCTACCATCTGCCTCTGGCCTCCGCCAGATCTACCTCCTCTCCAAGGGCCTCGACTAGGACCCGCCTGAAAACTTGAGGGTGTGGTCCTCTTCTTCTGACTTTGCATCTCAGTCTCCCTCAGTAAACTTTCCTCTGCTATAATAGCCCTAACAACCAACTCTGAGAAATCCCGGATCCTCAGTACTGCCACCTGCCAGTAAATATCTCACCTCAGGTTACTCTCGAATATTCTCGCCTTCTTCACTTCATTGGGGACAATATATAGGCAGAAACCCGAGAGCTCGATAAATCTCACAACATACTATTGGACAGTCATTGACCCCTGGGATAGACTTAGAAACTTCTGTACTCGAGCCTCTCTAACTGAGGCAGGATAGTATCTATCGAAGAACATATCCTTGAATCGTGCCCAAGTCATCGGTACTGGACTCGCCCTCTGCTCCTCCAACAGTCTAGTGGCTGACCACCATCTCTCGGCCTCCCTCGCCAGCCTATACGTAGCATATAAGACTCTCTGCTCGTCGGTGTAGTGAAGTACTATCAGAATCTTCTCCATTTCTTGTAACCAATTCTCTGCAACTGTAGGGTCAGCTGCTCTAGAGAACGTTGGTGGGTTCATCTTCATAAATTTCTCTATAGTACATCCCTGAACTGGAGATGGACCTCCTTGCTCTCTAGAACTCTGTGCTATCTCAGCCATAACTTTCTGAGCCACACTACGTGGCACAACATCTAAATCTCCACCCCCGACGCCCGAAGGACCTCCATCATCACCACTAGCGTGAGCGCTACTGCCTCCTGGGTCCATCCTACAAATATATAGAACACCTTTTCAGAATCCTATTTCCCATACAGACCCAACTTATTCAACTAAAACTGTAAATCCTTTATTAATCATCTTTCTTACTCCTAATCCCAAAATCCAATCCTGCAACCCAAACACATGACTTGTCGATAGTTTAATATGGTTTTCCTAAAATCGTCACCCTAGGAAAAATACAGAAACCACCACGAAATCCTGTATCCAAATCATAAAACAAAACCTCAAATTCTTTTCCTATATTCTGGTATTGGTTCCTACTGCACTCTAAAGTCTACAAAACCTATCAACCTAGGCTCTGATATCAAAATGTAACGACCTTAAAATTATATCATTATATATATATATATATATATATATAATCATACCTATGCAGCGGATACATCCATATACACTATACAATACCAGAATTTAGTACATACAAACTATAGCCATAAAACATTTTCCACCAGTATCATCTACATCACAAATACAAAATTCTGTCACAAACTCACCCTACAACAAGGGTAATCTAGAAATCTTTATCCGCGAGCCTAATCTGTTCGCATAACTGGCTCACCTGAAAAATGTTAGAATAATAGGGTGAGTCGACACTCAGTAAGTAGAAATATGCTATTACTAGTGTGTGGCGACTAAGTTACATATAAACTTTAAATAATATCTGAGCTGTAATAAAATGATAAGTTTGTAAAGCATATCTTACATTTTTCGCAGTTTAAAGCATATCTATATCATCTGAGTTTTTCTACATTTCATACTGCTAATATCATATTATATTCATCAAATACAGTAAAACTGTATACATATACATAACTGTGCTTTTATCCTTGGAACTTTGTATGTCATGATTTGACCCCTCATGACAGGGTTATGCGCCCCGTAGGCGAAACTTAGCTAGGTCGGCCCTCCAAGAAAGTCACTATACTCTACACTACCTCAGTCCGGCCAAACTGCATACTCTCCTAGGCGCGGGACTAGCTACTACCTCGTCAAACTAGCCCCTTTAACCCAACGAACTGGGCAGCTGCATACTCTCCAAGCACAGTTGACGGTACCCACATACTATCTGAGATATGTGGTTGCACTCTATCTATATTAGCAACAATACCGTGCTCTATATTCTGTATCTGTATCTGTATCTGTTTGTAATCTTTTTACTGGGATCTGATACTATATATATACATATATACTCTTTTACTGTTTTCATTATGTTTCCAAAATAACCATATATACTCTTTTACTATTTTCATTATGTTTCCAAAATAACCATAACACTATAACTTTGTATTGTAAATATTGTAATATCTGTAGCATCTTGATGCTAAAATTGTATCATATGTCTGTATACTCTGTATGTATAATCTATCTGTATACTCTGAGTGTTATGACATTTAGGAAAACATAGCTTTCTATATACTTTGTATATACTGATCTGAATAAACATATGTATACTGCTATATATATATATATATATATATATCTGTGTGTGTGTGTGTGTGTGTGTGTGTTTGTAATCATTTGAATAAAACTGTATATGTATACGTATTCTGTCTGTATAAAATCTGTAAATATCTAACTATATCTGCATAACTTGATATACTGAAAAACTGTATAAAAACTCCATATCAGATAATATCTACTCAGGCCACACATACTTTAAAACTCATATTTTGTATAGTAACTGGTATACATGCATATATATAATTTCTACTGTAAATAATAATCTGGTAAAAGCGAATAATTTATGCTGAAAACTTACTGAAATTGCCTAGTATAACATATTTCCCTTACCTAGTTTCTGAAAAGCCCTCATTGAACTTTGGACCTACACCTGCAGGGTTCTCCACTTAACACCCTGAAAATGACATCCCTCAGAACAAAACATCAGTATTTTCCTACAAACAATATTTCCTATAACTACAGGAAAAGTAGATTCTGAATAAAACATCTTACCCTGAATTTGGGATGAATTTCAAACCAATTTCTCCCATAATCAGCTCCGGCAGACTTGTAGAGAACTTCGCTAAAAGCATCGTGGTGGCCTCAGATCTTCAATTTGGTGAGAAATGGAGCCAGGATCAAAGAGAGAAGGGGAGGGGTGAGTTTTAAAGAGAGAAAGAGAGAGTGAGAGAAAAAAAAAGTTTGTGCCAGTTTTATGCTGAAAAATCTGGGTTTTCACTATTTATAGTCCCAGATTCGTCGACGAGACATGTCATCTCGTCAACGAGTCCTTAAAGAATTTCATCAATGGACTTCCTCCCTCGTCGACGAATTTCAGACTACCCCAAAAATCTCTCTCGGTATTTTCTCGTTGACGAAACCTGTCCTCGTCAGTGAGCTCTCCTTATATCCTCATCAACGAATTCCCTATATTCGTCGACGAGATGCTGAAAAATTCCTCGGGTTATTACATGTAATCTCCCAGGACCCTAAATGTAACCACGGTATTCCTCTGTCAAAAGTGAGGGTAATAATAAAATAAGTAGCCAATTTTTCTCAAGGGATGATATATAGTTTAGTTAGCAATTTCGATAACGAAATTTTATAAAGAAAGGGACAATGTAAAGACCCAAAAATTCATAGCCATTAAATAATAAAGAGAGAGAAAATAGGTTGAAGGAAAAGAAATTCAAAAATGGGACAAAGCAGGGTTTGTCGATGAACCCTCTGGTTTTGTCGACGAATTCCTTCACTAGCTCGTTGTACGCCACGTGTCTCATCAACGAAAATATATCGAGAGTGGTGAAGTCGAGCCTGAAGTTCATCGACGAAAGTTATGAGCTTGTCGACGAACTCCCTTCTTGGTCTCGTCGATTAGGTGATGTGTCTCATCGAAAAATCCAAATGTATAAATATGCCAAATTCGAGTTTTCAGCGAGAACTTGCATGCAAAAATCCTCTCTCTTTCTCTCTCTCTCTCTCTCTCTCTCTCTCTCTAGAATTTCGTTTCCTTTACCTTTTCTCTAGATTCTCGGCTTCATTCTTCACTGGTTTGACGATCGGAAGCCACCACGTTACTCCTGGGAAGATTCTCTACAAGTCAGCTGGAGTAGATTGTTGGTTAGGCCAACTTGGGCACCATCCTAAAGATTGGGTAAGTTGGTTATTTTAAATTTTATAAGGTATTTGGTATTTCTGGACTGAGGAAAGTGTAGTAGATGGTATAATACTGAATTTTTGTTGGGGAAAAATGTAAATTTCAAGTTGTTGAGCGGGGAATACTACAGGCATAGTTTTGGGTTAATTTTGTGGGCTTCTCAGTAAGTTAGGTAAAGGGATAAATTAAATCAGCATTTTCATGAAATTATTTATTATTATATAGCATTTATTTTCAAAAATTACGTATGATATTGTTGCGATGTCCTAGAGCACGTGTGCCTCAGGGTGGCGAAATAAAAATTGTGGTTTTATTTTTGGGAAAAACAGGAATGGAATATTGGAGTCGCCACTAACCTTTTAGTGTGGTTAGAACACTTGATTACTACCCAATTAAGGGTAGAATCGGTCTGTGTTACCAAAGTCGGGATCGAGAGTTTGGTTACGCGAGGGGAATGTGCGAGCACCCCCTACGCGCCCGTTCTTACGAACGGTACCTAATTAATTATAAAATTATCCCAAATTAAATTTGAAAAACCATTTATGTTACTCCTTTTATGAATTTACAAAATGTATGAGTAAAGAAATAAATCACAAAAATATACATACTATATAATCCCTCAGAACTAAACGTATGTAAAGCTCGAAAGCTCATACCCCCTTTTGAAATCATAGGGATGAAAATCAAGAAAATATTTTACAAAAATAACTCCCATATTTGTTTCAAATTTTTTTTTTAGGATTTTATAAATAATTTTATGATATTTTAAAATTTTCTGAGAGGTTTCAATACATGATAATATGATAATAAACTAAGATATTAAGCTACCATAATACACATAATAATATTAAGAATACATATCTACTAAAATATTACAAATACCAAAATAAATAATAAAATACCATATATCATATATATTAAGATATTAAAGATACTATAAAAAAAAAAAGTAAAACCATAAATATTAGAATCATAATAATAATATATAATATAGAATGAAATACTAAAAATGACATAATATTAAAATATAACCATATTCTTAATATAAACACATAATCTAATAATACTAAATATCACAACGTACTTATAAGACAGTATACTCATATACATCATGTAGCTATATAACAAGATGCACTATAAGAATATTCGCTATAACAATAATTATAACAATACGACAATATAATAATATAATAATATATCAATATATATAAACATATATAATAATGATAATAATAACTTCCTTCTAATCAAAGATGCATAACATAATAGTTACCTTAATATTAGCACATCATACACATATGGAAGTCATTACCAAGATTAAGGGAACAATTCAAACTTATGATCAAAACATGGAAACTAACTAACTCTAAATTTAGTGGGTCATTATACAAGGGTAAGCGAACAGTGAAATTATGGAAATAATTTAAAGCTAATACAAATATGTAAATATTCAATATGACCATTAAACGGGAAATTATGAAAATAAATCAAATCAAAGATTGATGTACAATCCTAAAAATTACCATGCTACGTATGAAATAAACACTAAATATGAATAATAATAACCCTACATGTGAACATTAATTATGACAAAAACCCTAAATTCTAATATTGGATATAACCCTAATGTGAACATTACGTATAACATACCATAAAAAGCCCTAAATATATAAATATCAAACAATAACACACTTAAGTAAATAAGTACAATAATAACAACTATTCCACATAAATAAATATTAAACATGCAATAATAACAAAAACGACCCTAAATATGATAATTGAATATTAAAATAGCTACAACAATAATAAAAACCCGCAACATGAATACTAGACATATAACCACATATTATAACATTAAGGATCTTACAATAATAATATTAATAATTCAGCAAATACAAAAGGTTAAACTTTAAATATCAAAACAAATTCCAACTACAAAAATTCCACAACCATAATAATAAAACAATTAACCTATATAACAAATACACAAAAAACTTACCATGAATATCAAATATTAAAATAAATATAAAAAAAAACCCCGCAAGATGAATGGAAATCATTTAATATATATAATAAATACAACCTAATATCCTACCTGCATATACAATGAAGACCCCAACATTAGATTAAATTAAAACAAGAAAATAATCAAAATAGGAAAGAGAAAGAAAGGAAAAAAAAAACTATACGTGCACGTGTGTGTGTGTGTGTGTGTGTGTGTGTGTGTGTGCAGAGACTCACAGCCGGGGGTATTGCTGTGGGGAGCTCACCAAAGTGCCGGAAGGGATAGCCTTGGGGGAACAAGCTGCGTGGCCGGAGACAAGTTTTTCCGGAGGAAGGACCGGCTAGGGAAACCTGCTGCTGCCGCCAGCTGAGTTGGACATGAGGATACTGCGGGATCTCGCCGGGAACAGGGGTGCTGCCGTGGTGCTGCTATTATTTTGGAGACGGTGGCTGTCTGTTCTTTCCGGCGGTGTGTCTGCTGGAGTTGCAGACGGGATGGGCTGTTGGTCTTCTTTTTGTGGTCGTGAGGGAGGCCGGCTGAGTTGGAATACGGGGCGAGCGGATATAGCTGGGGGTGTATGTGGGTGGAGGCTGCTGGAGAAGGCGTGGATGCTCGGGTTAACGAGAGAGATGAGAGGGTGTGGCTGTGTGAATGATGTGTGGAGGCCGTGAGGGAGAGATGGAAGAAGATAATGGTGTCAAGCATGGAGGATGGTGGATGGGCGAATGGAGAAGGAGAATGGAGAAGTTTAGGTTTTTTTTTTTTTTTTTTGGTGTCTCCGGCCCCAGCCTGTTGTGTGTTTTTTTTTTTTGGTGAATGGTGATCCCTTTTATAAACTCTCATCCCCCAACCCTAAGTTCCCCTGTGCGTGTGGGCTTGAGTGCAGGCCTATGGCCTCTTTTTTTCTTTTTTCTTTTTTCTTTTATATAATAATAATAATAATTATATTAAAACTAATAATAATAATAATAATAATAGTAACAACAACAACAACAACAACAACAATAATAATAATAATAATAATAATGATAATACTAATAAAATTTTTGTTATATTGGTCGGCGCCGGGTAAAAATGGGGTGTCTACAGATATAATACAGTATTTGGGAATACTGTTGTTGAATAGGGAAATTGATTTTATATATTTTAATAGAAAACATGGTTTCAGTTTGGATTTATATTTAGAATAACATTCACGTTTGTGTGGCATGAGTATGATTTTCCATGAAAATTATGTTATACCAAAATATTATGTTTTCTTCAGAATAAGCATGTTATGGCAATTTTCAGACAAACCATAAAAACAGCACAGGAACTATGGTTTTAAGGTATTATGTTAAACAGTACAGAAATATCAAGATTTAGTATATTATGTTTTATGCTAGCACAGATGCTATGATTTATACGATATGATATGCCGGCACAGATGTCGTGATTACATGTAATATGTCAGCGCAGATGTCGTGATTTATGTTGGCATAAATGTCGTAATCATGTATGTTATGTCAGAATTCACGAAAATATGATCGTGTCAACTATTTCTTTGAAATATGAAACAGTTATGCATCAATACCATGAAATGTATTATATATTATCAGAATTCAGATGGTTTAGTTTAGTTTCATGAAACACGGTACCGTAGTTATATGTTCAATTTTATGTTTATGTTAGTGCTACCACACATCTCAGATAGAGTGTGAGAGATGGCAGTCGATGTGGCTTCATGGTAGTGCAGGTGTCTCACTGGCAGTCCGGACCAGGTGGAGCAAGCCCATTGTACTTATAAACTTATGTTGACTTTGCATGGTTGGCCAGCCATTGCTAGGTCCCGCTTTCGGGCCTCACAACCCTATCATATGGGGGTAAAACATGACACCAGCTAGCTATCCATCCAGGGTATTATTTCAAGTATTGTACAGTTATATAAGATGATTTACATGATTCAGAAATACAGTGTAATATGTTATGTTACGAATAATTATATTTGTTCAGGAATCATATAAACAGTTTTTACCAGATATGATTTATATACTGTTTATGTTTATCACGAGAATACTCATGTTGCTATACACTGATGTTAGTTTATCTCCCTTACTGAAAGGTGTCTCACCCCAACATTACAAACCTTTTAGGAAATCCAGGTAGGAGGGCGGATAAAGCGCCACAGCAGTAAAAGTTGACCGAGCTACCCTGTTTGAAGGGTAAGTAGTTGAGTTAGGGTCAAATGGGTTTTTTGATTGAGACCCTAAGATATCTTTTTGGGTCTTTTGTGGATGATTGTATATATATGACAGATTCAGTAGAACTTTGGTATGGTTTCTGGTGTTGTATGACATATATGTAATTTTATGTTATTCACTGCTTAGGTATCAAAGTTGTATGACAGGTATATCCTTGGCACCCATGGATCCAGGTTGATCACGACTATGATTGTTTAAGAGGATATCAAGATTATTATGTATGTTATTATATGGAAAAAATACATGGTAAAATAGGCAGGTCATTACAACATTAATTCATATATTCTTTGCTTGAAAAGCCTCTTGTATTTTGTTATTTCATAAGTTCAATCTTTTCCCTACTCTTAGCTTTATATTGAAAAATATTTTGAGAGAAAATCAAATACTCTACCGAGCTTCAATTTGCAAATCATTTTGGAGTGCATTTAGATTTCAACTTGTACACATTTGCTTATTATAGAAGCACTTTATTTATACAAACATATTTTTATTATCTTTGTATTCCGGGCATGTGGTATCGTTAGAAAAGGAGGTCACCATCTTATAAGATGTATCAGTTTGGCTTAGCCTGGGTAATTGAGCTAGGAAGGCACCGTTCTGTAAGGTGTCAAGGTTTGGTTCTGACCGATAAGTGAACTAGGGAGTCTCCGCCCTGTAAGGAGAGGTTGTAAACGGCGTCACTCCACCTGATTAAGTGAGCATTTAGTGAATCCTCAAGTGGGTTGGCTTGAGGAGGGGACATAGGCAAGATTAGTCGAACCTCGATAAAAACCCGGTGTCACTCTTTCCTTATTCTCTTTACATTCCTATACTTGCACGCTTATATCTATCTATTAGAAGTACTACATTTGTGTTCAAGCATTTATTTCTGATTGTTTGGAAATACTGAAACTACTATACTTGGACATTCATATCTATATATTTGAATTATACTTGATTAGAAAGACTCTAAATTGAGTTATGATGGCTGTGATTTTAAAATAGGACTGTTGTAACACCCCAACCTAGGTCTGCCAGGGAGCACTACATCTCTCCTCCTCCACCTGGACCAGACAATAGGGGGCAAACCTTTATCGGACTAATGACTGGCCCCACAGACGAACACGTGTCATTTTCAGTGTATTTTTGTCTTCACTCATATACTTCCTGAGAAAAATTCTCAAAAGGTCACCCATCCCAAGATTACTTTAAGTCAAGCACACTTAACAATGGAGTTCTCGTGGGAAGACTCCCGAAAAGAAATGTGCACCTTGTTGATATGGGTAGTAACATCAAATCCTTTTAAGTCTTTCTTCCATGGGGTATCACATTGAAGAAAGGCTTAAAAGGATTTGATGTTACTACCCATATCAACAAGGTGCACATTTCTTTTCGAGAGCCTTTTTATAAGAACTTCATGGTTAAGCGTGTTTGACTTGAAGCAATCTTGGGATGTGTGACATTCTGGGAAGTTTTTTCAGGAAGTGTGTGAGGATAAAAATACACTAAAAATGACACGTGTTGGTTTGTGGGGCCAGTCATTAGTCCGATAAAGGTCTGCCTCCGGTTGTTTGGTCCAGGTGGAGGAGGAGAGACGCAGTGCTCCCTGACAGACCTAGGTTAGGGCATTACAAAATGGTATCAGAACAATTACCCAGCCAGAAGTGTGATGAGATTCACATCGCCTGGGTTTGGAAATGTGGATTCGCAACAAGGACGTTGCGTTATGTAAGTGTGGGAGAATGTGATACCCTATGGAAGAAAGGTTTAAAAGGATTTGATGTTACTATCCATATCAACAGGGTGCACCTTTCTTTTCGAGAGTCTTCCCATAAGAACTTCATGGTTAAACGTGCTTGACTTGGAGTAATCTCGGGATGGGTGACCTTCTGGGAAGTTTTCTCAGGAAGTGTGTGAGTGAGGAAAAAAATACACTGAAAATGATATGTATTGGTCTGTGGGGCTAGTCATTAATCCGATAAAGGTCTGCCCCCTATTGTCTGGTACAGGTGGAGGAGGAGAGACGCAGTGCTCCCTGGCAGACACAGGTTGGGGCGTTACAATAGTTGACCTAAAAAATTTTAAAATATCCAATTCACTCCCTAGTCTTGGGATTACACCTAAAATCACATTTGCTATCAGAGACCGGTTGTAATTAGCTTAACCGCATTTGCATAAAGGTTGCAATGACTTAGTTTGGTGTATCTCAGTTTTTTTAGGGTCGTTCCTTCTCAAGACATCCACTATTTTGCGGTGTTGACTACATCGCTTGGAAACAACGAATGACTATTTTCATTCAAACTATAGACTGGAGGGCTTGGAAAGTGATTGAGCAAAGGAACTATGTCCCGATGAAAACTATTCAAAATGTTGAGTATTCCAAAAATTTAACTGAAATGGATGATCATGATTTTAGTTTAATGCAAATCAATTCAAATGCCATGAACATGCTATACTGTGCCTTAGATACTAACATTTTTAGTGAAATTATGGTATATGAAAATGCTGAAGAAATATGGGAGGAACTCAATAAGAAGTATGGAGAGACCAAGAAAAAGGAGTCTACTACTCTAATTGCATCGAGCTTGTTGACCTAATTAGTCATATCCCGTTTTGATAATGACAAATACACTTGATACTAATGTTTGCCCTGAGCTTACATGTAGGTTCACTCTACGCATGTAATTGAAAAGAACACTATCATGATGGCATATGGTGACCTCAAGGAAGATTGAAGAAGATTATGCTTATTTGTATTTGTACTTTTTATTTTCATCATTCTAGTTTGAACTATAATGCAATATGGTCTGTAATAACTGCATCATACATGGTAGGACTATATGCTCAATTTGGCCTTAGATTGACCTTAGGTTCCCACACTTAGTGCACAAGTGTGGAGACCCAAAAATTATAATTATTAAATAATAGAGAGAAGGAAAATTAAAAAAAAAAAAAAAGAACAAAGCAGGGTTCATCGATGAACGCTCTGGTTTCATCGATGAACTCCCTGTGGAATTCGTCGAAGAAGTTCAGTGTTTCATAGACAAAGAGATATCGAGAGGGGGTTGTTAGCCTTGGTGCAATCCCAAGAGGGGGGTGAATTGGATATTGAAAAAATATTCGTAGGTTTATCTAATCCAACAATCAGTATTAAGCAACCTAGGGGCAGTCTAAGTAATTTCAAGCCCAAATAGATATTTAACCAATAAGCATAAACATACAGGTGCATAAAATAAAGTGCAGAAAATAAACTGACACCAGATATGTTATCGGGGTTCGGCCAATACTTCCTACATCCCCGCCTTGGCTCACCAGCACAAGGATTCCACTACGACTCACTTAATGGGTGGAGGAGCACCGATTAACACCAAGTCAATTAACGGGGCTGACCTCAACCTACAACCGCACCTTACCAGGATGGTGCACCTAACTTTTCTAACCGGGTTTAAGCCAATCTAGGACTATTCAACAGGGCTAGTCTCCCTCTTCAGGCCCATGCTTGGAATACAACGAATATGAAAATTTTCGTACAAACAAACGCTTCTTACACAAGCATATATGTACTATGATACAGTCTAGATAACATGCAAGCACAAATGATAGTAAATATGCTTAGTGCTTAATATTGTGCTAAACACTCAGTCTAATGTAAATCAACAGTTATGATTTAGAGAGTATTTCCAAGCAAACTTGAAAACAAACAATCAAAGTAAATCAATCACCACAAGTTTCAAAGTGTTCTAACAATAATATTCAAAATATCTCAAATAAGATTTTCTCAAAATTAATGGCTCAAGAGATATTTGAAAATGTATAAGCTTGTGTAAAAATATTTTTGCAAATCAAAAATCACAAGCTTGATGAATCTTGCAATCAAGATGCAAAGACTCACTAGCTGCAAGGGTATTCCCACTCAAAGATTTATTATTTAAATCGGGGGAAGAACCCTAACTAAGAACTCTCAATGAAAATAACAACCAATGCAAGCAAAGAGAGTTTTAGCAATATGAATCACTCAATAACACTCTTGGGAACTTGATCTATCAAGGGAATAGCAAAATAAAGAGTGTATAGGCTTAGTATAGAAAAAATAAGCACTTAAGATTTGAGAGGATTTTTGGCTAATCTAGTTTGCTAATCTCTCTTAATCTTAGCAAATGAGGCTTTATATATAAACTTGGCCAATTTTATGACCATTGGGGACTCATTGGGAATTATTAAAAAGGTTTTAAATGAGTTTAAGGATTTTAATCATGTTTAACCCCAAATTACTGAAGTAAAAATAAAAACGACCCGAGAGTTTCGAGTGGCTGACCTTAGGTTCGATCACTCGAACAGACACAACAAGAAAAGGTATATTAGAGGTTTGGCTGCCTGAATTTTAGATCGGTTTGCTGAATGAGGCAAATCCTTAAAAAGACCGCGACTCGGGTGCCTGGTATGGATTTCGATTTGCCGAACTCATTAGTTTGGTCGCTCGAGGCTATTTTGAACATTAGGTTTGGGTTTTTGAGTTGGTGGGAAAGTTCTTGACACAAGTTCGGTTGCCCGTGGAAGATACGTTCATTTTTGGTTCCGTTTGCCGAACTCAGATCAACTTTTTGACCCATCCACAGTTCGGGTGACCAAGGTAATTTGAACTGTCATCTTTGGTCGCCCGAATGTCTTCTGATTTTTACCTAAGGTCATTTTCTTTTTTTTGAAATATCCCCTGATAATATGAGAACTATGTTAGGGCTCTGTGCACTTAAGTGTAGGAACCTAAGGTCCAACTAAGGTCATTTTGAGCATATCATCCTACCATGCATGATGGAGATTATTACAAACCATATTGTGGTACAATCCATAATTAAATTACAATCCTAAATGAAAAATATAATAAAACAATTACAAATACAACACAATATTCTTCAATCTTCCGTGTGATCACCATACACCATCATAATATAGCAATCTGTTCAGTTTCATGCATAGAGTGAACCTGCAAGCAAGCTCATGACAAACATCAGTACCAAGTGTATTTGTCATTATCAAAATCAGGATATGACCAATTAGGTCAACGGGGGTAATTTAGACCCATTGGTTCATCGATGAGTTCTTTACCTTCGTTGACAAACTCCCTTCTTTGATTCGTCGACAAGTACATGTGGCTCATCGACGTAGCCACATGTCAAGCCACCTATAAATACGTGGAAATTGGGTTTTTAGTGAAGGATTCAGCTTCTCTCTCATTTTCTCTCTCTAGAAATGGATTCTCTTACTTCTCTCTAAGATTCTGGCCTTGTTTCTCCCTAGTTCAACTATGAGAAGTTACCATGATGATCCCGAGGAGATTCTCTACAACTTAGCCGAACCTGAATTTTGGTTTGAGAAGTTTGGGCATTATTCCAAAATCAGGGTATGTAGGTTATTTTAGGGTTTTCATAGTTATAAGGCTTTTCTGAACACAGATTTAGTATTAGATGTTAATATACTAGTGTTTGGGATGATTAAACTTGAGTGTTGTGATTTTAGGGTTTGGGTTTCCAAACTCTACAAGCATGGGTTAAGGATCTCAGTGGGTGTTATCTCAAGAACCCAGGTAAAATAATAAATTGTTTATAGTTTAGAAATGTGAGTATGATAATTATTCTGGATATTTAGTTGGTTGACAGGGGGAAATATATATATATATATATATATATATATATATATATTTGTGTGTGTGTGTGTGTGTGTGTGTGTGTGTGTAATTTCAAGGCATTGAAATTACGAATGCTGCAAGTGTGAAATATGGAAATAATAAACAATTTTCAGGAAGTCTGGTAAGGGAAATATGTTATTCTAGTAAATTCAGAAATTTTATCAGTAAATTATGGTATTTGATTATGAGATACAAAGTATAAATTATACAATTATACAAATTTTAGTATATCCATTCTATTTATTAATTGTGTGGCTTGAGTTAGTATTTGTTCAGTATAGTATTTTATACAGTTTTTAGAATATCATGATCTACAGTATTTATGCACAGAAATATGTTTTATCAGATTTATAGAATTATGATTTACAGTATATACACAGATAGATATTTTACAGTATTCAAAGAATACCAAGATTACAAAACCATAACATTTAAATGATATAGTTTATTCAATTAAGATATTACAGATCATACAGATTAGATATTACAGATATTTTAGCTCAGATAACACAGTTTATTAATATCAGTTTTACAATGTTATGGTTATACAAAATCATGATGAAACAGTAAGATATATATATATATATATATATATATAAAAGTATTATATAGTATCAAACCCTAATGAATCAGATAAGTCATCAGAGCACGGTATCATAGTTATTTTAGTTCAGAGTGCAACCATATGTCTCAGATAGAGTATGGAACAGCCAACAGTGCCACAAGTAGTGCAGAGTGCTCCCTTGCTTCGGGACCAAGTGGAGCGTGTAAGGACCTGCCTATTTTACCATTTTTTTTTCACATACAAACGTAACATCATTCTTAATTACTCTGTTTCCCTATTATACTAATATAAACATGGACCACCTAGACCCGTGGGTACTGGAGACATACCTGCCAAACAACTTTGACACCTAAGCAGCAGGAAACGTAATTTACATACAAGCATACAATAAATCACAATACTAGAGTTCTATTAAATATGCTAATTATATATATATATATATATATATATATATATATATATATATATATATATATATATATATATACAATCACCCACCAAAGGACTAAAAAGTATCCTAGGGCCAATTCCCCAAAGTAAATATGACCCTAGCACAATAACTCACCCTTCTGACAAGGTAGCATAGTCCAACTCTACCGTTGCAAAGCTTTATCTGCTTCTCTTCCTGGATTTCCTGAAATGTTTTAATGCTGGGGTGAGACACCTCTTACTAAGGGAAATAAACTAGCATCAGTGTGTGGCAACGTGAGTATTTACATGTTGTACATATAAATAATACATAAAACATAATTGGAAAAGTTTAACTGTACTAAATTGAGTAAAACATGATTTGTCAATTCATAATATAACATACTGCATACTGTACATGGAAAACATCTTATATAATTGTACTATACTGAAATAACACCCAGGATGGATAGCTAGCTGATGTCATGTCTTACCCCCACATGACTGAGTTGTACGGCCTGAAAGCAGGACCTAGCAATGGCTGGCCAACCACGCTAGATCAAAACATGAGTCTGTAAGTACAACGGGCCTGCCCCACCTAGTCCCGGACTGTTAGGGGGACATCATAACTCTACACTAAAGCCACATCAACTGACACTTCCCACACTCTGGTCATGTGGTTGCACTATCATAATGCTAAATATACAACAACGGTACCGTGCTCCTGAAGAATTCTACCATACCATCCGGGTTCTAATAACATATAATATGTTTCATATACTGAATATAACTCTTTCGTGTTTCACAATAATATCTGACATGATAATATTTCATAAATTCTATAATATCATACATAAATATGACATCTATGCCAACACGAATCACGGCATCTACGCCGGCATAATATAACATATAATCTCGGCATCTACACCGGCATATCATAATATACTAAACATGATTTCTCTGTACTGTTTAACATAATATTCATAAAATCATGGTTCCTATATTATTTTACAATTTCCTTGAAAATTATCATATTGTGCTTGTTCTGGGAAAAACATATTAATATGATATACGTAATTACATAGAATTTAAACTCATGCTGCACGTAAATGAGTAATGTTCTTTACGTAAAATCTGCTCTAAAAATCATATTTCCTGATAAACATACTTAAATCATATCCCTGTTCATAACAGTAATTCTCAAACATAATTATACAATATACATATTTCCTAAAATTAAAGGTTGCAAAATAATGAATAATTTCAAGAAAAATTCTGACTTAGTTTATCCCCTTACCTGGTTTATTGAGATGTCCATACAGTTCAATCTTGAGCCCTTGGCATTTCCAACACAAAATCTACAATTTCCATTTCCCCATAACATTCAACAGAATTCCAACATAATTTCTATAAAACATTTTCTAGGCTCCCAATAACTTAAATAAATTGTGAAACTCCAAAATAATCAAATTACCTTGGTTTTCCTGAACTGTGCCTGTAGGGTCCCGAAATTACACTTGCGGCGCTTACCCGAGCCCTGAATTCAATGACCCTAATTCAATATCAGAATGCCCAATATTTAACATTTCTAAATCTACAATAATTAAATAATAATTAGCCCATTAATAACCCCCTTAGCCTAATTTTGAGGTTATGCCTATGACGACTCCACAAGAAATCTACTCCTCTAGACTTATAGAGAATCATCTCTAGATTCTCGTGGTGGTGTCTAATCCTCAATTGGTCTTGAGATTTACAAGAAATTGAGGTAAAAGTGAGAATTGAGCTTACCCCAGGAGATATGTCTACGCTGCTCCTATGACAAATCCACTCCAGTAGAAATGTCGGTGGCGAAAAATGGAGTCCAATGGTATTTTCTGATTTTCGATTGGACGAAAATTAGTCGAGAAATTGAAGGAATTGGGAAAGATACAAAGACGAGCAAGAGAGAGACTCAAAAAGGGGGAGGGGGCTACAGTTTCTCTCCCTGAAATTTCAATTCCTTCGTATGCTTCTTGAAGCAAAGCTTCAAGAAGCTTTGGATACATATATAATAATAATAATAATAATAATAATAATAATAATAATAATATCAATATCATTATTTTTATTATAATATTTAATTAATAATAATTTATTTATTTAATTAATTATTTATTTTATTAATATAATTAGTTATTTAATTTATTTATTTATTTATTTTTATTTTTTTTAGAATCCACTACATCCTCCTGTAATAATTATTTTTGGGGCGTTACATTCTCCCCTTCTTATAGAAATTTTGTCCTCGAAATTTGTTATCTGTACTATACACTATCCCTTAAGGAAAAATGGGCTACTTATTTTATTACTTACCCTCACTTGTGGCGGAAGAATACCATGGTTACATTCAGGGTTCTGGGAGATTACAAATGCATATAAAATAGAATTCTCTCACAACCAAAACACTACCTACTAGTAGAAAATTATTACATTAACTAACTAACCTACACAAAAGAGACTTTACGTAATTACCTGGATTTTTCCTTGATTATTGCTAATCTCCACTGAAGAGATATAGGTATTTTTGTCATATCTCTTCCTCAAGCTCCCAAGAAGCTTCTTCCACTGCATGTTTCCTCCATAGGACCTTTACTAATTGAATTCTCTTACTGCATAATTCTTATTCCTTCCTGTCCAAAACCTACATTGGTATCTCCTTATAAGCCAAAGTATCACTAAGTTCTAACTCGGCATAACTGATGACATAGGAGGGATCTAGGACGTATTTCCTTAACGTGAAAATATGAAGTACATCGTGAATTCTGAACAATGCCGGTGGTAAAACTAGCCAGTAGGCTACCGACCTCACTCTCTCTAGAATCTCGAAAGGGCCAATAAACTTAGGGTTTAACTTACCCTTCCTCCCAAACCTCATAATCCCCTTTAGTGGCGCTATCTTCAAAAACACGTGATCTCGAACTTCAAATTCTAACTTCCAGGCGGCGAGTATTGGTGTAACTTTTCTGCCGACTTTAAGTTGCACTGATTCTTTCTTTAATGAGTCGAATTTTATCAAACGTTTGCTGCACTATTTTCGGTCCCAAAACTCACCTCTCACCTATCCCATCCCAGTATATAGGAGAACGACACCTCCTACCGTAGAGCGCCTCATATGGTGTCATGCCAATGCTGGCCTGATAGTTGCTATTGTATGCAAACTCTACCAGCGGTATATATTGAGTCCAACTACCCCCAAAATCCAGCACGCACACTCGCAACATATCTTCTAATATTTGAATCACTCTCTCAGTATGGTCGTCCGTCTGAGGATGAAACGTCATGCTGAAAGATAACTGAGACTCTAGAGCCTCCTACAAGCTCCTCTAAAAATGTGACGTGAAACATGGGTCTCAGTCTGATACAATAGATACTGAAACTCTATGTGATCGCACGATCTCCTGAATATATAACTCTACCAGGCTGTCCATGGAGTAGTTGACTTTAATGGGAATGAAATGAGCGGTCTTCATCAATTTATCAACGACCATGCAAATAGCATTCTACCCCTGTTGCGCCAACGGTAAACCCCTCACCAAAGTCCATAGAAACATGGTACCACTTCCACTTTGGGATGAAAAGTGGCTGCAACTAGCCCGCCGGCCTTTGGTCCTTAGCCTTAATCTGCTGACACTGCTGCACAAACTCAGCAATTTCTCTCTTCATGCCACTACACTAGGAGTCTCGTAGATTCTGATACATTTTAGTGCTATCAGGATGAACTGTAGACAGGGACCTATGAGCCTCCTCAAGGATCGTTCTCCTGATATCAGCATCTGTAGGTATGCATAATCTAGAACAGAACCGTAAAGCTCTATTATCTAAAATACTGAACTCCTCCCCCTGTCCGTCCTACACTTTCTCAATCAATTCCACCAACTCTGTGTCATTATTCTGAGCTCCCTTAATCCTTTCATACAACGTAAGCTACACCACTATGTTAGCAACAAAAGCCCGGTGATCAAACTCAACCAACTCCATGTCAAATCTCTCCAGATCCATCAGGATTGGATGTTGAATTACTGCTGCTAACTGTGCTACACCCCTTGATTTATGGCTCAGTGCATCAACTACCACATTTGCTTTACCTCGATGGTAGCTGATGGTGCAATCATAGTCCTTAATAAGTTCCAACCATCTTCTTTGCTGCATATTCAATTCCTTCTGCGTAAAGAAGTACTTTAGACTTTTGTGATCGAAGAATATCTCGCATCTTTCACCTTACAAGTAATGCCTCCAAATCTTTAGTGCGTGTACCACTGCAGCCAATTCAAGATTGTGGGTAGGGTAGTTCTTTTCATACTCTTTCAAGTGCTTGGAAGTATACGCTACTACCCTATCTCATTGCATTAATACACAACCAAGTTATTTCAAGGACGCATCACTGTAGATAATATAACCATCACCCCTGATGGGATGATAAAAAGTGGTGCAGTGACGAGCCTCCGTTTCAGTTCCTGGAAACTCTGCTCATAGCTGTCATCCCATTCAAACTTGACATTCCTTCTAGTCAATTGCGTCAGAGACCCTGATAATGCTAAGAACCCCTCAACAAATCGATGATAATAACTTGCCAGCCCCAAGAAACTCCTGATTTCCTGAATGTTTTTCGGCCTAAACCACTTTACAACTGCATCAATCTGGCTAGGATCCACCGAAATTCCATCACTTGAGATAATGTTCCCCAGAAACGCCACCTTCTCTAACCAGAATTCGCACTTATTGAACTTAGCATACAAACTCTTTTCCCTAAGCGTCTGGAGTACCAACCGTAAATGTGCTTCATGCTCCTCAAAACTCCTCAAGTAGACCAGTATATCATCAATGAAAACCATGACAAACTGGTCTAAATACTGATGAAAGATTCTATTCATCAAATCCATGAATACTGCAGAAGCATTTGTCAGACCAAAAGGCATAACAAAAAATTCATAATGCCTATACCTTGTCCTAAAAGCCGTCTTCAAGATGTCTTGTGCTTTTACCTTCACCTGATGATAACCTGATCTGAGATCAATCTTAGAATAAACCCGTGTACCCTGGAGCTAATCAAATAAGTCATCTATATGGGGTAGAGGATATATGTTCTTAATGGTTACCTTGTTTATCTTCCTGTAGTCTAAACACATTCTCAAAGACCCGTCTTTCTTCTTTACAAATAACATTGGAGCTCCCCAAGGCGAAACACTAGATCTAATAAATTCTTTATTCAATAGAACTTGCAACTGGTCCTTTAATTCCCCCAACTCTGCTAGAGCCATATGGTAAGGAGCTTTAGAGATCGGTGCTGTCCCGAGAAGTAGATCGATAGCAAAATCTACCTCGCGATCGGGAGGCAATCCTGGCAATTCTTCTGGAAAACGCCTAAAAACTCCTTAGCCACTAGTGTGCTACCAAGCTTCAATTCATTTTCTGACACCTCCTTTACAAAGGCCACAAACTCCTGACATCCATCCCAAAGCAATTTTCTCGCCTGCATGGCTGACACTAACTGAGGTGGAGAACACAGCTACGACCCCACAAATTTGAATTCTTGCTTACTTGGTGGTCTGAAAATCACCTCTTTCAAATGACAATCAATATTAGCATAGTTAGCTTCCAGCCAATCCATACCCAATATTACATCGAACCCATGCATATCTAACATAATCAGGTCAGTTGGTAACACTCGCCCTTGAATTTCTACCAGACAACTCTTGAGCACTCTATGACACCTCACTATTGACCCTGATGGTGTAGCTACAGACAATTCTACCTCCATTGATTGGGTCTCTCCACTATACAATTTAATATAATGTGTAGACACAAAAGAATGAGTAGCACCTGAATCAAATAAAACAATAGCATGACATGATAATACAGTAAGGGTACCTGTCACTATGTCTGCTATAGTCTCAGTGTCTCCTGGCGTCAGAGCTTAAACCCTCACCGAGGCTATGTTCCTATGCTAGCCTCCACGGGACACCTGATAACCTCCCCTGAATTGCCAAGGAGCAGGAGCTATACCAATTGGTGTAGGACAATCTCGTGCCATATGCCCCAATCCGTAGCAGTGATTGCATACGCCTCTCCCCAATCGGCACTCTCCTGGATGTCTCTTTCCACATGTCTGACATACAAGGTAAATCTGCACACCCTAAACCTCATGAACCCTAGACTCCTGCCTCTGACCCCTACCATAATTTCCTCTCCTCCACTGGCCCCAACCAAAACCCGGTTGAAAGCCTAAAGGTGTGGACCTCTTCTTCTATCCCTGCTCTTCAACACCCATCCACTCACTAGCCTCAGCCAAAGCGGCTCTATCTACCAACTCAGCAAATCATGTATTTTCAATACCATAACTTGTCTGTAGATCTCACGCCTCAACCCTCTTTCAAATTGTCTCTTTGCATATTGCTGGACTGACTGCTGTCCCTGCTTCAGATTTAGGAACTCCTCCACTTTGGCTTCTTTGACAATGGCTATAAAATATTTGTCAAAGAACAATTCTCTAAATCGGTACCATGTCATAGCTATCATCATCGTTCTCTGTTGTTCCAGGAGTTTCACAGCAGTCCACCAACGCTCTGCTTCTCCTGTCAATTTATAAGTAGAGAATAGAACCCGCTGCTCCTTAATACACTGCAGCACCGCCAAAACCTTCTCTATTTCTTGTATCCAAGTCTCTGTGACTGCAGGATCAACCCCCCTTGAGAATTCCAAAAGATTCATCTTAGTTAATTTCTCAATCGTAGACCCAAGGCCTATATACGAGCCTCCCTGCTCCCTAGAGCTCCTAGAAATCTCAGCCATAACCTGTTGAGCCATGCTACATAGTACGGCATTTGGATCACCCTCGCCTGCACCTGAGGGCCCTGCTCCATCATCCCCAACATTCATACCACTGCTTCTTGGGTCCATCCTGAAAAGAAAATAACATGATCCAGAGACCCCGTTCTTATAATTTACATATCTAACCAAAAGCCCCCTATCTTGACATTCTTATCCTTATTCAAGGTTAAGTCCTACACTTTAGGAACACAACCCGACAATAGTTTACTATGGCTTTCCTGAAATTGTCACCCCAAGAAAGACACAGAAATAACCACGGAAGTCCTGCCTCCAAACTACAGAACCAAACCTCAACTCCTTTCCTATACTCTGGTATTGTTTCCACTGCACTCCAAAGTCTATAGAACCTAGCAACCTAGGCTCTGATACAAAACTGTAAGGACCTGCCTATTTTACCATATATTTTTTTTCACATAAAAACAAAACATCATTCTTAATTATCCTATTTCCCTATTATATTAATATAAACATGGACCACCCAAACCCGTGGGTACCAAGGACATACCTGACCCGTGGGTACCGAGGACATACCTGCCAAACAACTTTGATACCTAAGTAGCAGGAAACGTAATTTACATACAACAATCCAATAAATCACAATACCAGAGTTCTATTAAATTCGCTAATTATATATATACAATCATCCACCAAAAGACTGAAAAGTATCCTAAGGCCAATCCCCAAAGTAAATCTAACCCTAGCACAACAACTCACCCTTCTGATAGGGTAGCACAATCCAACTCTATCGTCGTAGAGATAGACTTGGATTTCCGAAAATGTTTTATTGCTAGGGTGAGACACCTCTCAGTAAGGGAAATAAACTAGTATGAGTATGTGGCAACATGAGTATTTTCGTGTTGTACATATAAATAATACATAAAACATAATTGAAAAAGTATGACTGTACTAAACTGAGTAAAACATGATTTGTCAATTCATAATATAACATACTACATATTGTACATGGAAAACATCTTATATAATTGTACTATACTGAAATAACACCCATGATGGATAGGTAACGGATGTCATGTCTTACCCACATATGACTGGGTTGTGCGGCCTGAAGGTGGGACCTAGTAATGGCTGGTCAACCACGCTAGATCAAAACATGAGTCTATAAGTATGATGGGCCTGCCCCACCTGGTCCTGGACTGCCAGGGGGACATCACAACTCTACACTAAAGCCACATTGACTGCCACTTCCCACACTCTGGTCGTGTGATTGCACTATCATTATGCTAAACATATAGCTACGGTATCATGCTTTTGAAAATCAAACTATACCATACCATCCGGGTTCTGATAACATATAATATGTTTCATATACTAAACATAGTTGTTTCGTGTTTCACAACAATATATGACATGATAATATTTCATGAATTCTGTAATATCATACATGAATATGACATTTTGTGCCAACATAAATCATGACATCTGCGCCGGCATAATATAACATATAATTTTGGCATCTGCGCCGACATATCATAATATACTAAACATGATTTCTCTATACTATTTAACATAATATTCATAAAATCATGGTTCATGTATTATTTTACAATTTCCTTGAAAATTATCATATCGGGCTTGTTCTGGGAAAAACATATTAATCTGATGTATGTAATTATATGGAATTTAAACTCATGCCACACAGAAATGAGTAACGTTTTGTACATAAAATCTGCTTTAAAAATCATATTTCCAGATAAACATACTTAAATCATATCCATGTTCATAATAGTAATTCTCAAACATAATTATACAATATACATATTTTCCTAAAATTAAAGGCTGCAAAATAATGAATAATTTTGAGAAAAATTCTAACTTAGTTTATCCCCTTACCTAACTTACTAAGATGTCCACACAATTCAATCCTGAGCCCTTGGCATTTCCAGCATAAAATCTACAATTTCGATTTCCCTAGAACATTCAATAGAATTCCAACATAATTTCCATAAAATATTTCCTAGGCTCCCAATAACCTAAATAAATTGATAAACTCAAAAATAATCAAATTACCTTGGTTTTCCTGAACTATGCCTGCAGGGTCCCGAAATTACACCCGCGGCGCTTACCTGAGCCCTGAATTTAATGACCCTAATTCAACCTCAGAATGCCCAATATTTAACATTTCCAAATCTACAATAATTAAATAATAATTAGCCCATTAATAACCCCCTTAGCCTAATTTTGGGGTTATGAATACAACGACCCCACGAGAAATCCGCTCCACTAGACTTGTAGAGAAAATCATCTCTAGATTCTCGTGGTGGTGTCCCATCATCAATTGAGCTTAAGATTTACGAGAAATTGAGGTAAAAGTGAGAATTGAGCTTACGCTAGGAGATATGCCTATGCCGCTCCTATGATAAATTCGTTCTAGTAGAAATGTCGGTGGCGAAGAATGGAATCCAGCGGTATTTTCTGATTTTCGATCGGACAAAAATTAGTCGAGAAATTGAAGGAAGTGGGAGAGAGACGGAGACGAGTAAGAGAGAGACTCAGAAAGGGCGGGCTGTGGCTTCTCTCCCTAAAATTTCAAGGAAGCTTTAGATACATACATATATATAATAATAATAATAATAATATTGATATCAATATCAATATCATTATTATTTTTATAATATTTAATTAATAATTTTATTTATTTATTTATTTATTTTAATTAATATATTTAATTTAATTTAATTTAATTTAATTTTTTTTTAAATCCACTACATCCGCCTGTAATAATTAATTTTGGGGCATTACATAGTGGGTCTTTTGTACTGCAAGCATGTTTACGCATACAGCTAGACTAGCACTAGTAGGCCAACCAGTGTTTAGTCCCGCCTACGGGCCGCACAACCAATTATAAGGGGTTAAATCATGACATACAGTTTTTCAGGGAAGTTTTCACAGTTATTATATTTATACAAATTTACAGAATAATAGAAGATATATTATAATACTAGAAGTATGAATAATAGAAAGCTCAGATATTAAAGTTGTATTTTAAGCCAAATGGGTGTGAGTTATACTATATATTATTTTACATGCTATCTCGATTTCAGTTATTTATCCGTATAATATTCATGTAAACTCAATTGCCACACACTGGTAATAGCGTATTTCGTCTTACTAAGTGTTGTCTCATACCAATAATTTAACATTTTTCAAGTGAACCTGTTAGATGAGCAGATCAGGCTCGGAGATAGAGATGATATTTATACTGCCCTATCTATAGGGTAAGTGTTTCAGGGAGATGTATTTTTTAGTAGATCTTAGGAGGTTTGGTAGATGTTTCTGGACTGATGTGTATGTATATTTTGGGGAAAATACTGAAATTCTGGTATTGTGTTTATGGTATTATGATATTATGTTTTTTCGCTGCATAGATGTGTTATCTTATGAACGGGTATTCCTCGGTGCCCACTTTGGGGCTAAGATGTTATAGTAGATTTTTATCAAGGGTATTAGAGTAATATGATTTTACAATATAAAAAACAAGTATGAATTCTCAGGTCGTTACAACAAGACCCCACTATAGTTCACATGTCATCAAGGGTAAATTTAAAATCAAGAAATGGACCTTAGGCTAAATTCATAAGGACTTTGGGCGACCGAACCTGGCAACTCAAATTGTTTCGGTTGATTGAACCGTGGATTAGTCAAAAAGTTGACCTAACTTCGGGTGACCAAACTCATACCCTTACTTTTCCATCGTCCCCAGGCACCCAAACTTATAGTTCATTTTCACCTCGGGTGACCGAACTTGGCAATTCGGTAAAAGAAACTTTGGTTCGGGTGATCGAATCTTGGAAAGAATGGAAAATAACCTTGGTTAGTAAACCGAACCCACATTCAGGCACCCGAAGTTCAAAATTTACTTTTTCTATTGTGTTTGTTCAGGCGATCAAACCTATGGTTCGATTGACCAAAACTCTTGTATTGGCCAAATTTTTATCATAGTTAATTAGGGTAAAACATGGTTAATTTCTTAAATACATTTAAATTTTTTTTAATAATTTCCTATATGTCCCAAACAGTTATATTTTTGGCCTTCTCTATATATATGAATTCATTTGCAAAAATTAAGTATGATTAGCATTTTCAATTAGTAAAAATTCTCTGAATTTCCTAGAGCATATTTTTTCTATACCAAGACCATATAATCACTTTTTGCTATTCCCTTGATAGATCAAGTCTCTAAAGAGTGTTATTGAGTGTTTCTAATGCTTAAACTCTCCTTGTGATTGATTGCAATATTGCTTTTGACTGAGAGTTTTTAGCTAAGGTTTTTCCCCCGATTTAACTAATAAATCTTTGCGTGGGAAAACCTTTGTAACTAATGAGTCTTTGCATCATTCTTGCAAGACTCATCAAGCTTGTGGTTTTTGATTTGTAAAATATTTTTCACAAGCTTATTTATTTTTCAAATATCTCTTGAGCTAGTATTTTGGGAAAATCATATTTGAAATATTTTGAATAATCTAGTTGAAACTCTTTGAAGCTTGCTGCGATTGATTTACATTGATACTTTGTTTCAAAGATTGTTTGGAAATACACTCTAGGACTTGATTATACATTTACATCAAATTGAGTGTTCAACACACATTATTGGCACTGAGCATATTTACTATCATCTGTGCGTGCATAATTATCTGGACTTTATTGTGGTACATCTCTACTTGTATAGAAGCACTTTATTTGTACGCAAAAGTCACATTGATTATTGTATTCTAGGCATGGGCCTGAAGAGGGAGACTTGCCCTGGTAAAAGTCTCAAATTGACTTTGACCTAGTTAGGAAAGTTAGGTGCACTATCCTGGTAAGGTGTTGTATATGGTGTCACTCCACCCGTGAAGTGAGCCCTTAGTGGAATCTTTGTGCTTGTGAACCAAGGTGGGGACGTAAGCAGGATTGGCTGAACCCCCGATGTCATATTTGATGTCAAGTTTACATTTCCAGCATTATATTCTATGTTGTGTTTGATTTAATTTCCTTATTGAATATATTGCATATCTGATTGGAACGGTATTGCTTTTTATTGGGAAATACTGGAATTTCGTTGTATATACTAAAAAGTGATTAATATATTGTATCTGCAATTTCATATATACTTAGACTGCCCCTAGGTTGTGTAATACTGTTGCTAGATTAGTTGAACCTAGGAAAAAAAATTTTAATCTCCAATTCACCCCCCTCTTGGGATTGCACCAAGTCAAAAATTGGTATCAGAGACTTATTACCTAGACTTAAACGTTATTTTGTAACAAGATCATGATGGCTCATGTTGGTGCATCCCAATCTTGTGAGGGAAGGTTATTTATGAACCTTCCAGTGTTTTGTAGTGAAAATTTCACCCTATGGAAATTTAGAATGACTATATTTGTTAAAACCTTGAATTAGAGGTTCTGGAAAGTTATTGCCCTGGGAGATAGTATACCAGTAAAATTCATTGATTGTGTTGATGTTCCTAAGTTTGAAATTGAGCTGAATGATAATGATAGGAACTTAATGCAAATAAATTTTGATGCCATTAACACTTTATTGCATGCTTTAGATTCTAACATTCTCTGTGAGGTTATGACATGCAATAGTGCTAAAGAGATATGGGAGGAACCTGAAAAGAAATATGGAGCAACTACGCAAGAAAAGGTGTTCACTCCTTGTGACTCAAGTTCTACGGATCTTAAAGGAGAAAAATGGTGCTTTATAACTTTAACCGATGATGAGGTAAATTTGTCACCTCCTGTTTTATTCGATAATCCTGGTAATGATTCATGTGATAATTCTAATAATGCATCTGGCATTTAATCATGTGATAGCTCTGGTAGTGAAAGCATGCCTACTAATGAAGATTTGCAAATTGAATATCTTAGAATTCATAAGTCACTTGTTAAAGCTAACAAAATATATATTGCATTGAAAAACAAGTATGAGGCATCTTTGAAAGAATGTGAGTCAAAATTTCTTGTTGAAAGGGAAAATGATTTGAAAATCAAACAATTAGTAAACAAGAATGAAAAGTTGGAAAAGAAGTTGAATGCATTAAGATCTCAAACTTCAAATGATAATAATAAAGATCTTCTTATTGCAGAACTTGAATGTAAAGCAAACAACATGACGAAAGAATTTGTTAAATTACAGGATGTTTGCAAAGGTCTAAAGAACTTAAAAAATACACGATCTGGAAAAGAAAGGATAAGACCAAGCTAAGATCATCTATATGTTCACTAGAGGCAAAGACAACTTTAATAAGTTGTTAGGTTCACAAAAGATGACTTTAGATATGGAAGGGTATAGGATATAATGGAGTTAGAAATAGAAAAAGGAAGAATCTGTACATGAGGTACTTTGTGAGAGAGTCCAATCGTTATGTTAGTACCTCCTTTAGCCCTTATTGTGACGACCTGCTCAATTTTCACATTTATATATATATATTCAATATCACAAATCCCAGATTAGCAGATCATAATCTACCTGGACCTGTGGGCACCAGGGATACATCAGAACACATAACGGAAACCTAAGCAGCAAAAAACATATATTCACAATATTGTAAATACAAAACATCCATCACATTACTACAAATACTAGAGTCACTATACCACTGTATTTCAGTATATACACATCTCAAACAAAATCTAGGAACATTTCCCCCAAAAATCTAATTGTCCCTACCAAAGCTTACCCTTCAAAAAGGGCAGACAATAGCTCTAATTCAGTGGGGCTTTTCCCACTCTCCTATCTGGGGATCTTGAAAAGTTTATAAAATTTAGGGGTGAGACACCTCTCAGTAAGAGAAATAAACTAATACTAGTGCGTGGCAACATGAGTATTCCGTGTTCTACATATACCGTACATAACATATTCTGCAACTATTTTTTCAAATCTAGGAAAACATATATATATATATATATATATATATCAAATCATGGCAGAACATACTGCATTTTCATAAACAAATCTCATCTCATATAATAATAATAACATAAAAACATTCCTGGTAGGTTAGCTAGGTGTTGTCATGTATTACCCCCACATAACTGGGTTGTGTGACCCGAAGGAGGGACCTGACAATGGTTGGTGGACCACTGCCAAGTCAAAAGTATAGTCTGTAAGTCTGATGGGTCTGCCTGACTTGATCCATACACTAGGAGCGATCACACACTTCTTAAAAACCACATCGACCATCCAATCTCACACCACTCCGTACAGCGGCGTTAACACAAATATCATGATCACAAAGACCATGGACACATAGCAACGGTACCGTGCAAGTGCTAGCCTAAACCAAGTCAACCAAGTTTTGATATCATATAACATATATTAAAACTGTGATACATGGATATCTCATATCATTAATTATCAGATCAATCATATCATTTTGCATATATACGTATATCATGAAAATCATTGGCCCGTACGCCGGTATTACAGATTTTATCATAGCTCGGCCCGTACGCCGGCAAATCATAGCACAACCTGTACGCTCGAAAATCACATCATAGCACGGCCCGTATGTCGAAAAACATATCATAGTACAGCCCGTACGTTGGCAAATCACATCATAGCACAGCTTGTACACCGGCAAACATATCATAGCATAGCTCGTATGCTGGCAAATCACATCATAGCACGACCCGTATGCCGGCAAACATATATAAAAATCTTGGCCTGTATGCCGATTTTTCCTATTATAAAAATCCGTATCATAATTCCATTCCAAAAAACAATATTTCGTAACACTTTATACTCATGCCACACTAATAGATTTTTCACATATTCAACATACTATCATTTTCAACAGTATTTTCCCCAATATAAATCATATATATGTAAACATATTTACTTCCTGAAATCAAATGCTATATATATACATTTTCTCAAAAGAACTAACTTTGTTTATCCCCTTACCTGCCCACTGAGAAATCCCCCAAAATAATCTAGTCTAACACCCGTAGGATTTCCTGACCAATACCCTGAAAATGAAAACTCCCAATATTAAACTTCAGTATTTTCATGCGTACATCATTTCCTATAATTATCGTAAGACCAAATTTGGCTTAAAAAGTCTTACCTCAACTCAGGGATGATTTCCAACTTGCTTTCACCAACGATTCGCTCCGACAGATTTGGAGAGAACTTCCCCAAGAGCGTTGTGGTGGCTTCGGATTGTCGATCCGGCATAAATTTAGCGTAAAATCGACGAAAGAGAGAGAGAGAGAGAGAGAGAGAGAGAGAGAGAGAGAGAGAGAGAGAGAGAGAGAGGCAAGAGTTAGCTTCATTAGTAAGTTAAAAATCCAGATTTTGATATTTATAGAGCAAGGGATTCATCGACGAGCCACGTCATTCATCGACGAATCCTTTAATAAATTCGTCGATGAAATTCAGTCCTTGTCGACAAAATTTAGTCGACTCAAACCTTTCTCAGTATTTCTTCGTTGACGAATCCCCTGTATTCGTCAACGAATTCTCTTATAGCCTCATTGACAAGTCCCCTATATTCATCGACGAATTTTCTTATACCTTCGTTGACAAATCCCCTATATTCGTTGACGAAGTTGACTTCCTCCTTCTGTTACGGTCTCCATTTCCCTTCCTCTTTATTATTTAAATCCCCTTATTTTTCAAATCGTTACACTTATACCCATACCTATTGTGCATTGTGTAAAAAAAAGGGGCACACAAAGTTCGATTGCCTATTTAAATGGAAAGGGGTCAAAATGAAGCAAGTGTGGAGATTCAAAGAAAAACCCAATTTCATCTCTCCTTGACCTAAAAAATTATCCAAGTGTCAATAGGTTAGAATAGGTGGACTTCATAGTCCTTAGGTCATGTATTTTAACCATAGGGGGTCATACAAATTAAGAAAAAGTCAAAAAAGGAGAATTTGACTTGGTTCGGTCAGCTAAACATGTTCAGCTTAGACCATTCGATCAACCTTACATGAAGTTTCACCATCATGTTTTACCACATTCAAGTGCTTGAACATTCTAGTTTAAAACCTTTTCGAGCCACCTAACTTGGTTCGGGGGACCGAACTAATTTTCAAGCAACCGAATCTTGGTTCAGCCAACCGAATTGAAATGAACTAAGTTCATTTGGGCTACGAAGTATTGGAACACGAAAATACTTTTGAGATTCAGCCAACTGACCCAGTGTTCGGCCAACCGAACAGACTCAGCATCTGGAGTAATTATGACGGTTCGGGCGACCGAACGTTGGACCGGGCTACCGAACTGCGGTCTATATATATTTATGCCCACGAAAATAGCTTCATTTTCTCCATTCTCTTGAGAGCCCTTTGGTTTTTTCTCTCTACTAGCTGCACCCCACTTTCATTCCAAGCCTATTTTACCTTAAGAAAAACTACTCCTAGCTATGTCAAGAGATCAAAGGCATGCAGAATCTGGCATTGCTCTCAAGCAATGGTTTCTTACGCCAGAGAGGAGAATCAAATACTAGAGGGTCTTCCAACTTAAAGAGCCCATTCTAGGTAAATTTATCGATGTATAATTCATGAAAACTCACTTTAATAATGTGCTAGACTTGTTTCGGTATCAAGGATGGTATGAGTTCATGAGTTATTAGCCCAGGGGGATATATCTCATCCTTATTAGGTTGTTTTATGCCAACCTTGGATAGGACGACCAGGGATGCTACTCCTGGGTCTTTGAGACTGATATTCGATTTGAAGATGGGTATCTGGCTGAGGTTCTCAATATGTAGAGAGGAGATTTTAACTACCTTGACTCGGTCTCGACTTGGATCAATGAGTAGGATTTCACTATGAGTACCTTTGTGATTTTGGTTATGACTAATCCTGTGGTTGATCTCAATCACACCCGCAGCTAAAGGTCACTGACTTTGGAAGCTAAAGTTGTGCACCACCTGATCTCCTACAATATCTTACCGAAGTCTCATTATAGGGATCATGTTTCATACCTAGACTGCTTCGTGATGTGGTGCCTTTTTTCAAGAAAGAAGCTGGACTTGCCGAGACTGATCCTGAAGTGGATGTTCGTGAAGATGGCGAGCAAGAGGATCATTCTACCATACAGAGGCATCCTGACTCATATTTTTGTCAGAGAGAGAGTCATCAGGACTCCGTATGCAGTTCTGAAGAAGATCAAGAGCACAGACACCTTCTCCTCCACTACCCTAAAATTGATGGGTTATGAGTTAACTGGCGACATGTGGTTGCCTACCATACCTGAGAGAGGACCAGCACCTCAGGAGGTTCCTTAGGAGCAGCCCCATATGCCATCCAATGCTGTGATTATGGTAGCTATCACTAGTCTTACTGCATCCTTTGGTGAGTTTAGGACTTTTATCCAGAGCGAGATCAAGGAGCAGACCTCCTCATCCCAGGCAAGGCATTTTGAGTTTTAGGCCGAGTTCTCAGAGTTCTAGTCTATGGTAAAGGCGAACTTCCATATCCTTGGTGAGCGCCTGAGGGAGATGAATTATGAGGGTGATGGTGAGGAGCAGATGGACATGAGCGACGACGAGGAAGGACCTGATGATGGAGAAGCTTAGAGGAGGTTTTGAGGATCAACTCTCATCCATATTATCTATCTTATATTTTACAAACATACATATGGGTCTATAATAACTATATAGTTTTTATTTTTATTTTTGCTTTACATTCTCACCACACTCACACACAGATATGTATATTTACTATTTTGTGGTGATTAGTTTCAGTATATATATATATATATATGATGGCTTGCATGCATGGTTTTTTAAATATATGGTATTATTATGTTTGCCGGATTGATGCCTCCTGCATGGTGGATGCAGTTGATGTGTATTGTCTGTTGGTAGATATGTTAGGTTCTCGCATGCTCAAAACTGGATGATATACTACTTGCTTTCATCCTTCTTATGCATGTTTATATGGGAAATGTCTTGTTTATAGACGGCATGCTGCCAGATTTTTGTTTGACATTTTCCCAAAATTTTCAAACTCTTACTAAAATATTAATGGATGTGCATACAAAATCCGCTTTTGGATTTTAAATTACTTGCACTTAGCTTAAATTAACTTGAAATGTCTGTAGCTTGTGCATGTGTTTAAATAGGTAGGTATTCAAGGGAAAGTTATATTTTTAGACGAAATGCTGCCAAAATTTTCCCAAATTCACTGCACCGCATCCTATGTTTTTATAAAAACTAAACATTTTAAACTTAGGTTGTGTTTCTAGTTTACTTCAATCTTTTTTCTGGACTTAAATTCAATATTTTGTAGCAAGTTCTATCCCCAAAACACTTGTTGATTATTTCAAAAGGAGGATTTCTTTCAAAGTCAAATTTGCATGAAATGAGCTTAAATAATAATTCTTCGTCATACAGTGTATTTATAAGTTTTAAAATACTTGTGTCATATGGTCAAGTGATTGCATAGTCTAAGGGGGAGCCACTTCACTTAGAAAAATATGGCTCTGAAATATTAAAAGCTATCTCACATCATTCATTGCTATACTCTATATCTTGTGGGAATGTCTTTCAGTCATTGTGTGCTGCTTGATCATATTATATCTTTGATTTGACATCTTAATTACGTTATACTGGACTGTTTTAGTGAATGTAAATTAGCGTATATTATTTATTGAACTCAAAAGGTCACTTAGGTACATATATTTTTTTAGAAATGCTCTATTTTCAAACGGCATGCTGTTGAAATTTTCTGAAAATCTTCCCAACCATATCTTGTATTTAAATGATTCATACTTAATGCCTTGCCAATATTCTTTCACTTTATTATGACCTTTTTTGCTGTTGCCAAAAAGGGGAGAAGAGGCAAAATTGGGTGCATTCATAATTATAATTGAGATTTTAATTATCTTTATGCATATAGTCAGGGGGAGGGGGGGAGCCTTTCTTGGCTGTACCCACTTTTGCATAAAGTATTTGTCATAAAAAAAAAGGGGGAGATTGTTGACCTAATTTGTTATATCTCATTTTGATAATGACAAATACACTTGGTACTAATGTTTTCCCTGAGCTTGCATGCAGGTTCACTCTACGCATGGAATTGAAAAGAACACTATCATGATGGCGTATGGTGACCTCAAGGAAGATTGAAGATTATGCTTATTTGTATTTGTACTTTTTATTTTCTTCATTCGGGTTTGAAATGTAATGCAATATGGTCTATAATAACTGCATCATGCATGATAGGACTGTATGCTCAGTTTGGCCTTGGATTGACCTTAGGTTCCCACACCTAGTTCACAAAACCCCACTATAGTTCACATGTCATCAGGGGTAAATTTAAAATCAAGAAATGAACCTTAGGATAAATTCATAAGGACTTCGAGCGACCAAACCTAGCAAGTCAAATTGCCTCGGTCAATCGAACCGTGGACTGGTCAAAAAGTTGACCTGACTTCGGGCTACCAAACTCAAATGACTTGAGTGTCCACGGTTGACTGAACTGATACCCTTACTTTTCCATCATCCCCAGGCGCTCGAACTTACAATTCATTTTCACCTCGGGCGACCAAACTTGGCAATTTAGTAGATTGAACTTTGGTTCAGGCGACCGAACCTCGGACAGAATGGAAAATCGCCTTAGTCAGCAAACCGAACCCACATTTAGGCACCCAAAGTTCAAAATTTACTTTTTCTGTTGTGTTTGTTCTGGCGACCGAACCTATGGCTCAGTCAACTGAAACTCTCGAGTTTGCCAAATTTTTTTCCACAGTTAATTAGGGTAAAACAGGGTTAATTTCTTAAACACATTTAAAATATTTTTAATAATTCCCTGTATATCCCAAATGGTTATATTTTTTTCCTTCTCCATATAAATGAGTTCATTTGCAAAAATTAAAGATGATTAGCATTTTCAATTAGTAAAAATTCTCTGAATTTCCTAGAGCATATTTTTTCTATACCAAGCCCATAGACTCACTCTTTGCTATTCCCTTGATAGATCAAGTCTCTAAAGAGTGTTATTGAGTGTTTCGAGTGCTTAAACTCTCCTTGTGATTGATTGCAATATTGTTTTTGATTAAGAGTTTTTAGCTAAGGTTTTACCCCCGATTTAACTAGTAAATCTTTGTGTGGGAAAACCTTTGTAGCTAGTTAGTCTTTGCATCATTGTTGCAACACTCATCAAACTTGTGATTTTTGATTTGCAAAATATTTTTCACAAGCTTATTTATTTTTCAAATTTCTCTTGAGCTATTATTTTGAGAAAATCATCTTTGAGATATTTTGAATACTCTAGTTGAAACTCTTTGAAGCTTGCTGTGATTGATTTACATTGATACTTTGTTTCAAAGATTGTTTGGAAGTACACTCTAGGACTTGATTATACATTTACATCAGATTGAGTGTTCAACACACGTTATTGGCACTGGGCATATTTACTATCATCTATGCGTGCATAATTATCTGAACTTTATTGTGGTACATCTCTGCTTGTGTAGAAGCTCTTTATTTGTATGCAAAAAATCACATTGATTATTGTACTCCAGGTGTGGGACTGAAAAGGGACACTTGCCCTGGTAAAAGTCCCGGATTGGCTTTGACCCGGTTAGGAAAGTTAGGTACACCATCCTGGTAAGGTGTTGTATACGGTGTCGCTCCACCCGTGAAGTGAGCCCTTAGTGGAATCCTTGTGCTTGTGAGCCAATGAGGGAACATAGGCAGGATTGACCAAACCCTGATATCATATTTAGAGTCAAGTTTACATTTCTTGCATTATATTTTGTGTTGTGCTTGATTTAATTTCCTTACTGAATATATTCCATATCTGATTGGAAAGGTATTGCTTTTGATTGGGAAATACTGGAATTGCGTTGTATGTACTAAAAAGTGATTAATATATCATATCTGCAATTTCATATATACTTAGATTGCCCCTAAGTTGTGTAATACTGCTGCTGGATTAGTTGAACTTAGGAAGAAAATTTTTAATCTCCAATTCACCCCCTTCCCCTCTTGGGATTGCACCAAAGTCAATAGATCTCAAATGTCCAAGGAGTAGATAGGTGCTTTATAGCTTTAATCAAATGAAGAGGTAAATTCCTCTCCCTCTACTTTATGTTGTGTTGACTCATGGAATGATTCATGCATTAAATCTTGTGATACATCTGATACTGAATAATGTGATAGCTCTGGTAGTGAATGTGTGACTACTTATAAGGAACTATAAAAGGAATATGTTAAAACTCAAAGTCTCTTGTTAAAATGCTTAAACGTTATTCTACTTTGAAAAACAAGAATGAAGCTTCACTAAAAGAACTAGAATAAAAAAGTCTTGCTATAAAAGAAAAGGACATGAAAATCATAAGATTAGATAATAAGAATGCAATGCTAGAAAAAGACTTGAAATATTTAAGATCCCAAGCTTCTGTTCAAAATAAAAAGGATCTTCAAATATCTGAACTTGAATGCAAAGCAAACATGACTTTACCTTTCACATACAAGAATATCACCTAATTACATATAAGCTCTTCTATACATAACTTGCTATACGCAACTCTGAAGCAAATCACTCATGCAAGTCTAAACATTATACTACCATAAAAAACAACATATTCACCGAGAATTAACTAGTAATTACACTTCAGAGTTAATATAATCATATAAATTCAAGTATAAATAGGTGAAATCATAAGGCATGTGTAAAGTATAGGATTCGTTACACTCAAGATATCCAGGAACACCTACAGAACGGTCGTTTTGACTCAACCTCACTGGTATATCCTCAAAAACACTCAAGAAGATGGGTTCACTCGTCATACGTGAGGAAGAGTGTTATGATCAAACATCCCATATATTTTAAGGAACAAACGTTAAAGATATGGAGTGGACTAGTCTAAAGAGAATCTAGCCTATTTGTGAGGTATCAGGTCCTTCACCCTAACATCTTCTCACCTACTCGTCATATCCAACCAAGACCACCCTAGATCAACTTATTCATAAACCTAGGAATTGGGTAGCTGAACAATCTTCATAGGTGTAGAACGTGTGTCGTGTCCCTAGCTTGACCTTTGTTGTATTCATGGAGTAGGTGTTCTATTCATTCTTCTGCTCATTTTCTTCATTTTACATAATTCCTTTTCATAATTAGTTAGGACAATCATTACAACTCTTTGTGTCTTTATACCACCAATGGAAATTAACTTGAATAGGAGTCCATGAAATAAATCTATCTTTAAGGGTGGCTCAGTCTTCACATCTTGAGTAGGCTACAAGACTTAGGTTTCTATCTCCCCACTAGATGTCACCTCTAAGTTAGCAAGTCAAGAATAAAGACTAGAATGCAAAGAATAACAAGAAAAAGGATAGTTGAATTTCAAAAACTCGGAGTTTGATGTCAATAACTTAAGAAATGGATGAACTGCTCAACACTACCTCACAAGGTGTCATAGTCACCACGGGTGTTCTCTCAGTGCTCTCAACAACCCCTAAGTGTTACAAATCACGTGTAAGTGTGGTTTCAACTTTATGAGATACCATGTAAATACAAGAGTTTATATAGTTAGATTAATACAAATGAACCACTAGTCAACCTAAGTAGAGTTACAAATCCTAGATTAGCCATATAATGAGAAACTAAACACAAGTAACCCACTACATTGTCAGCGAGCATAATAGGGTCATATTAGTGATGGGCCCAAACATGTAACTTTTAGGTTACATACAAGTATGTAAAGGGTATAAATCAGTGTTAATCATGGCATAATCAATAGTGTTCATTAAAAATTTTTGAATTTGTCATTTGTATACTAAGAAGTGCTTGTCATTTTTGTACTAAAAAGTGCCATGAAGTGTTTTCCTATCCCCTACCCTCAACTTAGAACTTTAGTGTCCTCATTGAAGTGTGGAAAGAAAAGTCCTGGGATGAAAGTGAATGAAACACAACATGGTGCAATTAATAGCAAGCAGTGTACCAACATCAAATACATATAATCTAGTTATAGCAGACATGCAATAATGTACTGTAGCACAAAAGACATATGAAGCATCCAAAAGCATCGTGTATATTGCATTGATATCAAAAGGTCGTGCAATGTATATAAAAATTACACACATAGGTACAACCGTCAAAATCATGGTGTGATGGGCAAAAATATATACAGGGAAGAGAGAGAACAAGCTAAAAAGACAAAAAATAGTGGACATATACAGACAATGCAACAAAACGTCCCACAGATTATCCCTAGACCCATCCTAATTCTCCTCTGCCGACCCGCTGGTGTCGTCGTGCGAATCATCGCCTCCTAAATACTGGATGCATCTAAAGGAGTACTCTCCTCGGATTGGCGATCCTCATCAGAATCTACACTTGCGGCAGCCTCTTCCTCCTCAGAAAGTTTTCCAAACACAACTGGGGAAGCTGGGGTAATGGGAGCAGGAGATGGTATTTCAGCAGGGGCCTGCTGGACAGGAGTAGGGATTGCCTGGGGAGGGAGTTTTCCTAGGATGACATCTAGCATAATACCTGAGGATGGGCGGTGGTTGTACTTGAAGAGGTACTAAGAAGTGTTGTATGTCTACTAGTAGCATTAGGGCAGTGGACATAGCAGGAACAATTAGCGGGGAAGCGTACGGCTCAAGAACTGGCTCGCGCAAGGATGGTTCCTTAATAGAATGCGTGGGGTACTGAGCCTCACCCCTTAATAGTTGTAGGTGGCAAGATTTCTAGATGACGGGTCTCTGCTTGCCCTTCACCTAAATAATCGACCTCAATCATAACCACCGAGCTTGTTAGTGAAGTACCCTGAGGAGGGGGAGATGGATAGGCTTGCGAATGTGCCTCTGGTGAGGCTATGGGAGATAATGGACGGAGTGGAGAAGTAAAGGGTACAAAAGAGGGAGCTAGGGCAGTTGGCATCGGCACAGCAGTGAATCTCGAAGGGATAACTAACTCAGCTGCTTACGGGAAACTGATATGAAGAACCTCGAAGATAGCCTGAAAATCTTGGTGCATCTCTCTTTGTATTTGCACCATCTCAGAATGAAGGAGCTCAATGCTACGGCGCATATGGTCTAGGTCATCCCTTGCCCGGGGCACAAAGGGTGATGCTAGTGTGTGTGGTGGTGCTGCAAATGTGCATGGTGCATCTGTCGTCTTCTTTTTTTTTCTCGATGTGCGGCGAGGAGGTAACACTGGTAATTATGTGGGCTCCTCCTCAGGATCATGATAGAAATATGGGACCTAGAACTCTGACCCCAGAACACCCTCAAAAGGTGTCCATCTGTTGACCTTCTGTCGAGTAGTGGCTACCAGTTGCAGACTCTGGCGCCATGTCCTCTCAGTGGTGACCTCTCCAATGCGTATATACACATCTGGGTCCCCCAAGTTGATCTTCAAGCGCTTTAGTATGGCCATGATCAGTTAAGTGTAAGGAATGAGGGGTTTCCTCAGCTCCCTAAAAGTCTAGCCATAAATGGGCTTTCGTGGCGACCTCCTTAGTTTCGGATGCTTCACGTTCCTTACATAGAACTTGATCATCTCATCCATGATCAGTTGGGGATATTCACCTTCATACCCTTGTGAGCAGCGTATAACGCTTGTAGGTGGATGCCACACCGCTCAAAATGGTGGCCTAAGGCGCAGATGTTGCGTTGAAGAATCAATTCAAAAAAGAGTAGGTAATCTGGGACCCTACTTCTAGTTGTGCACGTGCCTCGCAACGTGTCACCTTTGTCATAGTACTGTCCATGAAACATTTGCCCAATGATATGGTGGACATCCAAAGAATCAAGTTCTTCCCATGGCACAGTGTCAGCTTCCGAGTGGGGCCATAACCTATCAATCAGTGTAGAGGTCAGCTCAAACGTCATGTCCTAAACTGTAGTTGACCAAATTCCTCTCTCTCTAGGTCATGATGCATATTTTGATAAAATTACCGATACCAAATTTAATTCTCCTTTTTTGGTAAAACAAGATAGTTTATTGCCAATGTCACTATGGTAGAGTTCTCATGACAAAGACATTCCTTGTTGACTGAGTTGTCCTATGTCTACCAATGACATAACAACTTGCCTATGTCAAAGGTAATTATTCTTTTTTATATGATAAGTTCATTTACCACCAATGTCAAAGTGGCAAAGCTCCTATGACAAAGGAATCCCTTGTGGACTAAGTTGGCCTATGCTTACCAATGACATAGCGGCTCCCATATACAAGGTAATTATACTTTTTATAGATCGAGTTTGTTTACCCCCAATGTCATAAAAGCAAAGTTCCCATAACAATGCATCCTTTGTAGGTTGTGTTGGCCTACACATGCCAATGACACAATGGCCTGTCCCTTGTCAAAGATAGTTATCCTTTATTTAAATCTAGTTGTTTTATTGCTAATTTTATAACAACACAGTTCCCACGACAAAGGCATTCCTTGTAGACTGAGTTGGCCTATGCCCACCAATAACATAGTGGATAGTCCTATGTTAAAGGTTGTCATCCTTCTTGTAAACCAAGTTAATTTGCTACCAATATATCAGAGGGCATAGTTCCCATGACAAAGATATACTCCCTTCTAGGAAAAAAAAAAAAAATCAAAAGTTCACTTAGGTGACGCACGGTCATTGCCCTTGTCATCAGTAGTGTATTCTTTTATTCTTTTATAGAATTGTTAGCCTACAAGCAACTCAGACATGGAAATTGTCGCATATGTCAGACATAATTTATCTCACTCTTATTCTAGTTATTTTTACCCAAATCCCAAAGCAGTCTCCATTCTATGCATGTGTGTGCCAATTTTACTACCCCCTCGATCATTTTTAAAAGAGTTTGGACTATGCTACATGGATCCTAATTCCAAATTGGTGTCCTCATCTTTATATTTCCCTTGCATACATCATTATTATCATCACCATATCATCTTTCTCCCAACTTTACAACTTCAACGTCATCACCATCCCTATTCTCTTATTATTATCATTACCATCATCACAATCATTATCATTACCATCATATTTATCTATCTTCTTCACCATCATCAAAATCATCGTCAAAATGATCACCTTAATTCTTTTCATCATCATCATCATCATCATAATCCTTTTCTTCTGCAATTTTTGTTGGAATTCTGCTTAATATAAAATTTTGAAACATAGAGAAAAGCATGGTGTTTCTAGGTGCAGGCAGTATTGTGCTGCTGCTACTTCATGAATGATCAACAGTGGGAAAACCTGCAGCATACCAGTGTCAATAACAAGCCATAATGGCAACAATACGGAGGTTCGACAGCACTCAGATGACCGTATGCCAGAAACACTGTTGGAGAAAAAGGTCATACACCTAATGGTTGAACCACGTTAGCGATGGTGGGGCAGTGGGGCGGAGGGCACTTTGGCCGAGCACGGTGGCATAGACGGGCGGCAGTTGGGCGAGGGCACTGGTGAGCCTTGCACACTAAAACCCTAGCCTGAGGAAGTTGATGATGAATAATGGAAAATATATATATAGAATAATAATAATGGCTACCCGGGCGCGCATGCATGTCACGCACTTTCTTTTCCTATTTTTTAATTTTTTTTGTTAATTATCTAGAATCATTTTTAAAAATAATAAAACCCCAAAAAGAGTAAATAAAATCAGAAAAATATAATTTGTTTGCTTAATATATTTTTGTTGTTTTCCTTTATTATTATTATTATTCCATATTGCTTTTTAAAAAAAAAAATTAAAAATGTAGAAAAAATAACAAAAATATGCCTTGTTAATTTTCTAGGGTTTTGCTGCATGGAAGACCATCTTTGATGCATTTTCTTAAATTACGATTTTCAAACTTGTCAAAAATTGAAAAAGAAATCAAAATTAGTTCCCTTATAAGTAAAGTTGTGAACTTCCCAAGTGTTGTTTCTTAAATTAGGGAGATAGAATTTTTTAAATAGGAAATTAGGGTTTGATTTTGCTTAGTTGCCTTTTCATATTTCATATGATCTAATTTCCTTACTTTAGGAGGTATTATAATGTCATTCTTTACAAAGGCAACTTATTTGGCATAGATTTTGACTTTTTTTGCATGGCTTGTTTTGATTGTGGATTTTATTACTTGTTTTGGTGTCTTGACTTGCTATTTCTTGCATTATTGAGTACATCTCTTTTCATTATATAATTTATTCTTCTTTGTTGCATTTTTTCTAAATAATGAATTCTCTAATTCAATCAATTTGACGTCAGAATCTGAAAGTGGCGTAATAACATTCTTTCGAGACTTTGAGGTGAGGAAATTCCTTTGAGCTTTACCGGGATATCAAATGGGATATTTAAAAGGAGGTAACTTAATCTTTGAATGAAGAATTAATAGCCATGAATAATTTATGTTTGAAATTTTGAAGTTGTTGTGGAACCATTCCTACATAGAATGAGTTTGTAAGAGGCACACTAATATCGATCTTCCCCTTACATAATCGTACTCCCAAACTTAACTCTTATGTAGACCATTGATAATTGATTCCTTGGATCTTAGGGGAAGTTAGTTGACCAAAAAAACAATAGTAATTAATTAGGCGTTCTAACCGTACCTATAACAAAGTAGGTTGATACGTGGCGACTCCATTGGTACATATTTTAACTCATATCCAAATGTCACTTATGATTTCTCATCCCAAATTTGCTATCCGTGTCGAGAGAGTTTGGAGATTCTCCCCAGTCAAAGGTGAGCCATCGACACATGTTCATAAGGACAACACGGTACTTTGATTTAACCTACAAATTTATCTACAAGTGCAATCATGGTTTTCACAATTTATTTTATAATTTATATTTTCTTTATGAAAAGTATTTGTATTCATTTTGCTCGATGTAAAATAATTTCCGATAGTATATTCCCTCCATAATTTAATATTAATAAATAGCCAAATAGAAATTTGAAACTTTGCCTATTTTTCTCTTTTTTGCCAATGAAATGGCTAGAAATTCATTCCCATTCTCAAAAAAATTAAAACATGAAAATTTTAAAATAAAATAAAATAAAACCAAATGTACTTTATGCATTTTGTAACTAAAATCATGTAATTTTCTCTAAAAAAAAGATATTATTGGGATTGAACTTCTAATTATTTTTTTTAAAACTATAGTGCCCAAGGCCCTTTGGGCATTCGATTAATCATTGCAACATAAAAGGACTGTTATTTATTAAAAAAATTTACTTTTTTTTTTTTCTTAAAATCAAATGTGAAAGAAGCTCCATATAATTCTTTTAACAGCTTGAGAAAGTCCGTTCTTTTATTGTTTTTTATTTTACCAGACAGCTCAAATCAGCTCAGCATCTTTCTAGCACAGAAAGAAATTGTTTATTGATTTGAATTTAACAAACTTAGAGTACAAGCTTCCTTACATAATCCAAATCAAAAGAGAGAGGGACGAACAGCTCGTCACTATTATTTATTTAATTTCATTGAACTTTGAACTTTCCATCGGCTGCATGCGTATCCTAACTTCAAGCCTTCTTGAACATGATCTTAAACGGCGCATCGCTCAAAACCAAGCGTCTCCTTCCATCCTCGTCAACATATATGCCCACATCTCTGCATATAACCTTGCAGAAATCGCAAACCGTCGGACAGAAACGAAGCTTATAGTCATCATCATACTTCTCAATCTTAAACCAGCTGGTCAAGGTTTCGCGCCCAGGATTTCCTTCAACCCCACCAACGGTGACGAAGAACTCTCCTGTCGACTCATCCTTGCCGTCGAGCTTCCACACGGTGGACTGCACGCACGTTGTCGCTGCCGAGAACTTGATGTTGTGATCCGTCGACAAACGAACCACGGCTTTCTTCGGGTTGACCGGTGAAAATGTCAAAGGAAATCCGTGGGAGACCTCGTGTTGGTCTTGTACCACGGAAAGCGGGCAGCTGCCGTTCCCGGTGGCAGCAAGGGTGAGGCCGCCGCCTCTCCCGCGGACAACCGGCAGGATATAGTATTCGGTTCCCGAATGGAGCTCCTTTCCATTGGTGTCTAGCACCCCAGCGGGTGCGGCCTCGGCTGCTGCCGCCGGCGAAGGTTTTGCTGCGAAAGCAAAGAGAAGGAAGGGGAGAAGTAGGAAAGATGTTTTCATTGTAATGTTTTCTAGTAATGAATGGAGAAGAGGCAAAAAGCATGTATAAATAGAAAAACGTTGCTTGAATTGTGAAAGTCAAAACTCCATATCCAGTGCTCGTAAGTCTTTTCCGTGCGAGATAGTACATTTGAATTGCGGGGGTCAACATTCCGGTGCGTTTTTTTAACGACGTGGTTATCTGAATTTTCATGCATCCAGTGAGGCGCTGAATTGGCAGGATAAAGATTCAATGGTCAAATGAGTGGAAGGATTATTTAGGCTGACTTTTTAATCCCATTTTAATTCTTGAGTGACTTGGACTTCTTACTAAGTAGTTCAACCTTAGGCAAAAAAAAAACACACACACACACACACAACTCAAAGAGGAATTTCTAACTACTTGAAATTCAAAATATGCATACTAATTAAAGTCATTAACCACGTATTGAGCCAACTACCATGAGTCAATTGATGTATGGGATCAAATCGGCAAAAAAGGGCTAATGATTTCCAAGTTGCAATCTTATGCAAGAAAAGATTGAACAACACGAAAGTGGGATTCAAGTACCCAACACAAACCATGCATCAATGCAACTCCCATGAGTAAAATGACATGTAAGATCTAGTTGTGTAAACACACAACCCTTTAACAATTTCAAGTTGGAACCTCAAGCTAAAAAATGAAAATAAAAATAAAAATAATAAAAATAAAATAAATAAATAAGATAAAAAAACTCAGAAGTAGGTTCTAACTACCAAAAATGCAAAATATGCATAGTAATGCCACAATTTAACCATGCACCAATACGACTCTTACGAGTGAAATGACACAGAATAAAGTTGTGCGAAAAATAGACTTATTATTGTTCGTGGATGCGCAGCGGAAGACCTCACCAATTCACGAATTAATCAACACACAAGCAGTGTAATCACTCAATGATAACTATACTAAAGAAACAATCACTCACCAATGAGAAAAACAAGAGTAACAATCAAAAGACACAAGATTTACGTGGTTCAACAATTTGCCTACGTCCACGAGAGCAGCAACTCTGACTTTCACTATCAATGATGTCAAGCTTACAATTAGGGTTACAAAGTATAATAATATATGAACCCTAAGTGTACAAGAACCTTAGATCCTATCTAAACCATCCAGGTTAATTGCTTTCACACTGGAACCTTAGGCAAAAAAAAAACTCAAAGAGCGGTTTCTAACTACATGAAATTCAAAATATGCATATTAATTAAAGTCATTAACCATGTATTGAGACAACTACCAGGAGTCAATTAATGTGTGGGATCAAATCGGTGAAAAAGTGCTAATGGTTTCCAAGTTGCAACCTTATGCAGCAAAAGATCGAACAACACGAAAATGGGATTCAAGTACCCAACACAAACCATGCATCAATGCAACTCCCAAGAGTAAAATGACATGTGTTGTATAAAACTCAAATTTGCACAGCAGAAGTCAAACACGGCAATCAATGAAATAGAAAATACAGAACACAACCATAGCAAACAAATCATAGCAAGAACAACACAAGGAATTACATGATTCGGTATTGCCTACATCCACGAGAGCAATCGACAAAAAAATATTATTATCTTGTGTTAAAGACACTTTCAATGTTACAGATAGATCATAATAGACATATTTATAAATACCACGAAGGCTTTCCCTCTAAACACCCAACCAACTTAACGTTTACATTAAAAATTCAAAATCAGCAACACTGCCCAGAACAAAACCCTCGACAGTTTCAACAACCCATTGACGATTTGAGATAATATTCAGATTGAGTGTTCAACACACATTATTGGCACTGGGCATATTTACTATCATCTATGCGTGCATAATTATCTGAACTTTATTGTGGTACATCTCTGCTTGTGTAGAAGCACTTTATTTGTATGCAAAAAATCACATTGATTATTATATTCCAGGTGTGGGACTGAAAAGGGACACTTGCCCTGGTAAAAGTCTCGGATTGGCTTTGACCCGGCTAGGAAAGTAGGAAAGATGTTTTCATTGTAATGTTTTCTAATAATGAATGGAGAAGAGGCAAAAGCATGTATAAATAGAACAACATTGCTTGAATTGTAAAAGTCAAAAACTCCTTATCTAGTGCTCATAAGTCTTTTCCGTACAAGACGGTACATTTGAATTGTGGGGGTCAACATTCCGGTGCGTTCTTTTAACGACGTGGTTATCTGAATTTTCACGCATCCAATGAGGCACTGAATTGGCTGGATAAAGATTAAAACAATTTCTGTGAAAAATAGACTTATTGTTGTTGGCCGATGCACAACGGAAGACTTCACAAACTCACGAATTAATCAACTAACAAACAGTGTAATCATTCAATGATAACTATATTAAAGAAACAATCACTCATCAATGAGAAAAACGAAAGCAACAATCAAAAGACACAAGATTTACGTGGTTCAACAATTTTTCTACATCCACGGGAGCACCAACTCTGATTTTCACTATCAATGATGTCAAGCTTACAATTAGGGCTACAAAGTATAATTATATATGAATTTTAAGCATACAAAAACCTTAGATCCTATCTAAACCATCCTGTAGTAATCCCTGGACAAAATAGCTCTTTACTTCTAAAATGACTTTCATGATCAAGTTACATCCATACATATATACATCCTTTTTTATTCTTGAGTGACTTGGACTTCTTACTAAATAGCTCTTGACTTATGAAATGACTTTCATGATCAAGTTATGTAAATGACTGGTTAATTGTTTTCACACTAGAACCTTAGTCCAAAAACAAAACTCAAAGAGAGGTCTCTAACTACATGAAATTCAAAATATGCATATTAATTAAAGTCATTAACCATGTATTGAGACAGCTACCGGGAGTCAATTGATGTATGGGATCAAATCGGTGAAAAAGGGCTAATGGTTTCCAAGTTGCAACCTTATGCAAGAAAAGATCGAACAACACAAAAATGGGATTCAAGTACCTAATACAAACCATGCATCAATGCAACTCCCAAGAGTAAAATGACATGTGTTGTATAAAACTCAAATTTGCACAGCGGAAGTCAAACACAACAATCAATGAAATAGAAAATACAGAACACAACCATAGCAAACAAATCATAGCAAGAACAACACAAGGAATTACATGGTTCGGAAATGCCTACATCCACGGAAGCAATCGACAAAGAAATTGTAAGAACCTGAACCGTGATATATGGATTAATTATATAAAAGAAGGGTAAATTGGTAACTGAGCAGAGTTCATCGACAAAGTTTAGGTGCTGCTCGTCGACGAAATTTAGAGGCTCGTCAACGACGAGAAGCCGAGGGATTTCGGGAAATCGGTAATATCAGGTTCGTCGACGAGGTCCTTGTCTCATCGACGAGCTATCTATATGGCCTCATCGACGAGGACGCTATTCATCGACAAGGGTGGCCGAGTCAAAGGGGTTATAAATATCATATCCCTTACTTCCAAGCTAAGTAATCTAAAAAATTCTCTTTCTTTCTCTCTAGAACTTGTAGACCACTCTTTCTCTCTTTAGATTTCTTCGCCTGATTCGTAAATCTGACATTACCGCATAGATCAGAACAGGATTCTCTTTGTGAATAGTGGATCGGAATATCGTTTCAAGCAGTTTCGAGTTTTGGTCCAAAATCGAGGTAAGGCTCGGTTTCCATTTATGTTTCGAAATATGTGTTGTAGTACGAATTGTAAGGAAGTATTATTCTGTGTTGTTTAGGTTTTGGTGTCTCAGTTCGTAGTTTTGGGAGCTGTAGAGTTCGTGGTTCGATTTCGGGTTAAGGTAAGGGGATTCTGTTTATATCAATTTATTTTTGAAATCGAGATCAGTAAACCTGTAGGTTACTATCGTATGTATGTTTTGACTACTTATTTGGGAAAATCTATCGGGTAAAAATACGGGATTTTCGGGTTATAATTTTCAAAAAAATCAGGGATATTGGGTATCACCTCTACTTTGTTTGGAAAATGGTATGTTGTATTTAAACTGTATTATTAAGGTGACCGTATCCATATTTGTATAAAATTGTATACTTGAATTGCGAAATGATATGATTTACAGTATACCAAATAAGTGTAGAATGTATGGTTGCATGTAATTGTTCTAGGCATTTTGTAAAATAACTAGTGACAGCTAATTACGGTACGCTGATGAGTATAGGAACATGAGTTCCAAAATTATTCCAGATTTTGTGAAATCAACTAATGGCGGCTAAATATTGTAAGCTGAAACAGCTATGTGGCAGCTAATTATCGTACGCTGCTCCATGTACCGGTTCATTACCATGGGCGAGAGTGTCCGGCTCTATATCTGAGGGCATGAAATATCGCCAGTGTTTTTCTGCCGATCATCGATGGGTGTGAGCTACACCGTATTGGTGACGTACCGCTGTGAGGTTTCGGTTATAACAGGGTTTCAGTTGCTTGAGTGTGACGACACTGACCGTATGTTTTGGTATCATATGTAATGGAATGGATTTGTGAAAATACTAGAACTGTATGGAAATGTTTCGAAACTGTATCGTATTTTATGGTGTTATGTTTTACGTAAAATAACACTGGTATGCCACACACTGATATAACCTACTTTCTTCCTTATTGAGAGGTGTCTCACCCCGAATGTATATACAAATGTTTTCAGGTCCTTCGAGGAGCCGAACTAACATCCTAGCATCCAGAAGCAGGGGTGTCATTTATCTACAGTTAGTGCCAGGATAGGTACGAGTTTTGTAACCGGGTTGTCGGGATGTTTTTTGTAGACACCCGGAGTATATTTTGTAATTATGGGAACATATATCCTAGTGTTTTATAGACTCTGGTATGGTATGTTATATGGATAGATTAAACAATCTTCGCTGTGTATTTGATGAGTATGGATGTGTATGTGTATGTTTTGTAGGGTTTCGGTATACCCCACGGGGTCGGACCCTCTTTCAGTATTGTATCATGTATGTTTAATTTGATACAGAGACGGGTTAGGTTACTATTTTCACACCACGAACCCATCTGTGGGTTCGGGGCGTGACAGCTTGGTATCAGAGCTAACCAGGTTTTAGGTCTTGTAGACTTGGTTAGGCATAGTTTTGAGTACATACTAGAGTATGGGATGTAAGAAATGGGTAGAGTAGGTTGAAGGATTGTGTTGTTGCTAGACGGGGACTCATTGGCAGTGTTCTGTGTTCTTCCTGGAATGACGATTTCAGAAAGATCATGGCAAACCATTGATGGATTTATGTCAGTGTGATAGGACATACCTGGACCCGTTAGAGTGGTAGTTGACATGATTAGTTCTAATGATTGTGTTAATTGTGTACAATATAGGAATTCTAACCAATTCTTATTCTATTTTCAGAATGGAGCCCAAGGATAACAACTTGGATAGTGGCTCTGAGGGTATTGCGAGGGATGAGTCTCCTTCCGTGCCATGAGGTTTGACGAGGCAGGTTATGCAAGAGATTGGGCGGAGTGTTAGGAGACGCAAGAGCTCTCCTACCGATGCGGGGTGTACCATCGAGAGGTTCACACGTCCTCCAACATTTTTCAGAGGACCCGATCCCTTTATAGTAGAGGACTAGGTCGAGAAGACCGAGAGGATTCTGGAAGTCCTCCACTGCACGGATAGGTAGAAAGTTCTTTACGCTACTTTCCAGCTGTCTGGAGAGGCCGAGCGTTGGTGGACTACGGTGAGTCTGCTTGAAAAGCAGAGAGCTGGTCCATCGGGTATGACGTGGGGCTGCTTGAATGAGGTATTCTTCGAGAGATACTTCCCAACTTCCACTCGCGATGCGAAGGCCGATGAGTTCTCGGGCCTGATGCAAGGTACCCTGACGGTGCAGAGATATGCAGCCAGATATATTGAGTTATCCCATTTTGCGTCGTACTTGGTCCCGAACGAGTACGAGAAGGCTCGGAGGTTTGAAAGGGGTCTGAGGAAAGACATCCGCCGGCTTGTAGGGATGTTGCAGATCCGCGAGTTCTCTATTTTGGTGGATAAAGTTACCATAGTTGAGACCGACCACTAGGGAGACAAGTTGGTGCAAGAATAGAGGAAGAGACCAGCATCTTCTTGGTCTCAGTCTGGTCCTCAGCAGGGACAGTGGAAGAAGAAGAAGAACTACAGTTCAGGTTATTAGCATAACACCGAGCGGCAGAATTCTCAGGGGGATCTATCCTCCGCACCGTGCGCCAAGTGCCATAAATGGAACGATGGTGAATGTCAGCCATTATGGGGTAACTGCTACAATTGTGGCAAGACGAGCCACATGTCACAGAGCTGTCAGGTACTAAGGAGAGATACGCCTGCACAGAGCCAAAATTGTGGGAGTAATCAAATGCCTCGGGGAAACTACCAGGCAACCACGGCTCCATTAAGGGTATATTCACTGACTCCAGCAGATGTAGAACATGTTGGGAATGTGGTGACAGGTACCATGTTACTGCTTTCGAATAAAGCTGTCGTTTTATTTGATTCGAGAGCAACTCATTCGTTTATATCTGCTAGTTTGGTAAAGTTGTGTAGGGTTGAAAGCCGAGTGATGGACGAGAGGTTGTCTATAGCTATGCCGACTGGGAGTGTAACGATCTATAGTAAGATGTTAAGAAACTGCCCAATGGTAATTCAGGGAAGGCTGCTACCGGCGAATCTTGTAGTATACGACATGTTTGGTTTCGACGTCATACTGGGGATGGATTGGCTATTCTCTAGTTATGCGGTGATTGATTGTCGTAGGAAGGTAGTAGTGTTCAGACCTCCTGGGAAGTAGGAGTATGAGTTCATGGGATCGTGTGAGCGTTCGACGCCATAGATTCTATTGGCATTATAGGTGAGGAGGCTACTCTTGGACGGATGTCAAGGGTACCTAGCTTGCATGAAGGAACCACCGTAGAAGGAGTTGAGCATTGAGGATATTCGAGTGGTCAATGAGTTTCTGGATGTGTTTCCGAAAGATTTACCCAGTTAACCTCTGGATTGTGAGGTAGAGTTTGCAATAGAATTGCTACTTGGAAAGGCACCGTCCTCTAAAGCTCTGTACCGGATGGTTACAGCAGAACTTCAGGAGTTGAAGGAGTAGTTGGAGGAACTACTGGACCAGGGTTTTATCTGACCTAGTGTATCGCCCTGGGGAGCTCTAGTTTTTTTTATGAAGAAGAATGACGGGTCAATACGTATGTGCAATGATTATCATGAGATTAACAAGGTGACTGTAAAGAACCGTTACCCATTGCCTCATATTAATGATCTCTTTGACTAGCTGCAAGGAACGCAGGTTTTTTTGAAGATCAATCTATAGTCAAGATGTCATCAAATAAGGGTTCAATCTAAGGATGTTGCAAAGACTGCTTTCTGAGCTAGGTATGGCCACTACGAGTTCTTAGTCTTGCCTTTTGGGTTGACGAATGCTCCTCCGGTGTTCATGGATCTGATGAACAGGGTTTTCCTTAAGTACTTGGACCAGTTCGTAGTGGTGTTCATCAATGACATTCTGGTATACTCGAGGAGTCCGGAAGAGCATGAAAACCATTTGAGGTTGTTGCTACAAATTCTGCGAGAGAGGAAGTTGTATGTCAAGCTGAAGAAGTGTGAGTTTTGGTTGAATCAGGTTGCGTTCTTAGGTCATGTGGTGTCTAAGGGTGGTATCTCAGTTGATCCTAGCAAGATCGAAGCTGTGGTTGACTGAACGAGACCAAAGAGTGTGCAGGAGGTTCGGAGTTTTCTGGGACTAGCGGGTTATTACCATTGGTTCATGGAAAGTTTCTCTATGTTGTCTGGGCCTCTAACACGATTGACCAGGAAGGGCGTGAATTTTGATTGGACCGAGGGTTGCAAGCAGTGTTTCCAGGAGCTGAAACAGCTATTGGTTACTGCTACGATCTTGACCATTCCTTCGAGTAAGGACGATTTTGTGATTTATAGCGATGCATCTCTGAAAGTTTTGGGGTGTGTGCTTATGCAACAGGGTAAGGTAATTACTTATGCTTCTCAGCAACTCAAGGAATACAAGAAGAATTACCCTACGCATGATCTGGAATTGGCCGTTGTAGTTTATGCGCTGAAGATCTGGCGACACTACTTGTACGGTGTTCAGTGTGAGATTTTCACTGACCACAAAAGCCTCAAGTACTTTGTCACACATAAAAAGTTGAATATGAGACAAAGGCAGTGGCTGGAGTTGATCAAGGACTATGACTGCATGATTAGCTATCACTTAGGGAAAGCTAATGTGGTAGCTAACGAGTTAAGTCGGAAGTCAGAGCATGCGGCTGTGTCTGCAGTTATAGCTCAGCATCATATCAGGCGGGATTTGGAAAGCCTTGGCATAGAGTTGGTGGTTGGTGATCATTAGGCTTTCATTGCTAGCTTGGTAATCTAGCCGACTTTGTTTGAGCGTATTGAAGCCGCGCAAGCTAGGGATGCGGAGTTGGTTGAGACTGTGGAGAAAGTACAGCATGGATTGGCTGCAGATTTTAACATCTCTGAGAGAGGTGTGTTGAGATTTGGGACCAGGCTGTGTGTTTCAAATGACGACGAAATTAGAAGGATGATTCTGGAGGAGGCGCATTGTTCCTTGTATACGGTACATCCGGGTAGCACAAAAATGTATTAGGATTTGCGTGAGTCCTTCTGGTGGAGTGGTATGAAAAGGGATATTGTCCGATTTGTGAAGCAGTGTCTAACGTGTCAGCAGGTGAAAACTGAGCATCAGAGGTTGGCAAGGTTGTTACAGCCCTTAGCTATTTCAATGTGAAAATGGGAGCACATTTCCATGGACTTTGTTACCGGATTACCGCCAGCGCTTCACGCATAGAATGTTATCTGGGTAATCGTGGACAAGTTGAAGAAATATGCTCACTTTGTACCGATGAAGATTAGTTACCCTTTGAGTAAGCTCGCAGACTTGTTTGTGCATGAGATAGTAAGAATGCATGGGGTACCGGTGTCCATTGTTTCAAATTGAGACCCGAGGTTTACTTTTCAATTTTGGAAGAGATTGTAGGAAGCACTGGGGACGAAACTTACTTTCAGTACAACGTTCCACCCCAGACTGATGGACATTCGAAGAGGACAATACAGATTTTGGAGGATATGCTACGGGCTTGCGTGCTAGACTTCGGTGGTAGTTGGATTCAGTTTCTATCACTAGTGGAGTTTGCCTATAACAACAGCTTCCAGGCTAGTATCGGGATGACACCGTTCAAGGCTTTGTATGGTCAGAGGTGTCGATCTCCTTTGTATTGGGACGAGGTTGGTGAACATCAAGTGTTAGGACCTGAACTTGTACAACAGGCATCTGAGAAGGTGGGTTTGATCCGAGATAGGATTAAATCGGCTCAGAGTCAGCAAAAGAGCTACACAAATGTTCGCCGCCGTGAATTAGAGTTTGAGGTGGGGGTAAGGTATTTCTGAGAATCGCTCCGATGAAAGGAGTGATGAGATTCAGGAAGAAGGGCAAGCTAAACCCGAGCTATATCGGACCATTCGAGATTCTAGAAAGAGTGGGTTCGGTGGCCTATCAAATTGCACTACCTCCTGCGCTCTTGGGGATCCATGATGTATTTCACGTATCCATGTTGATAAGGTACGTGTCGGATCCATCGCATGTTATTAGTTATGAGTCCTTGGAACTTGGGGATGCTTTGGCGTATGAGGAAGTACCAGTTCAGATTCTGGATGGAAAAGTTCAGAAGTTGCATACCAAGGAAATACCGTTAGTGAAGGTTTTGTGGCGGAATCACGCAGTTGAATAAGCTTCTTGGGAATTAGAAGCGGAAATACGCCGAAAGTATCCGTAGTTTTTTTTAGTAGTAGTTAGATAGCAGGGTTGATATGGGTATGTATGTATGTATGTAGTACTCTGTTATCATATTAGTATTATGTGGTTAGTCTCTGGGAGAGTCATGTTTTATTGTGAGCTCTCGAGGCCGTGTATGTATATAACAACGGTATTCCTCCACCATAAGTGAGGGAATGTATGTATGTATGTATATATTGTGACAGAGCTGCGTATAAGTGGCTGCCGGTTTTTCTTAGAGTGTGTATTTATTCAACAATATAAATAAGTTTGTAATGAAAGATTGCAAATTTTGAGGACAAAATTTTTGTAAGGAGGGGAGGTTGTAAGAACCTGAACCTGATATATGGATTAATTATATAAAAGAAGGGTAAATTGGTAACTAAACAGAGTTTGTCGACGAAGCCAGAGTTCGTCGACGAAGTTCAGGTGCTGCTCGTCGATGAAATTCAGAGGCTCGTCAACGAGGAGAAGCTGAGGGATTTCGGGAAACCAATAATATCAGGTTCGTCGACAAGGTCCTTGTCTCAACGACGAGCTATCTATATGGCCTCATCGACGAGGACGCTATTCGTCGACGAGGGAGGCCAAGTCAAAGGGGTTATAAATATCAGATCCCTTACTTCCAAGTTAAGTAATCTAAAAAATCCTCTTTCTTTCTCTCTAGAACTTGTAGACCACTCTCTCTCTCTCTCTAGATTTCTTCGTCATTCGTCACCTGATTCTTAAATCTGATGTTATCGTGTAGATCAGAACAAGATTCTCTTTGTGAATAGTGGATCGGAATATCATTTTGAGCAATTTCGGGGTTTTGGTTCAAAATCAAGGTAAGGCTCGGTTTCCATTTCTGTTTCGAAATATGTGTAGTAGTACGAATTGTAAGGAAGTATTGTTCTGCGTTGTTTAGGTTTTGGTGTCTTAGTTCGTAGTTTTGGAAGCCGTAGAGTTCGTTGTTCGATTTCAGGTTAAGGTAAAGGAATTGTGTTTATATCAGTTTATTTTTTAAATCGAAATCGATAAACCTGTAGGTTGCGATCGTATATATGTTTTGACTACTTATTTGGGGAAATCTATCGGGTAAAAATGCGGGATTTTCAGGTTATAGTTTTCAAGAAAATCGAGGATATTGGGTATCACCTCTACTTTGTTTGGAAAATGGTATGTTGTATTTAAACTGTGTTATTAAGGTGACTATATCCATATTTGTATAAAAATGTATGTTTGAATTGGAAAACGATATGATTTACAGTATACCAAATAAGTGTGGAATGTATGGTTGTATGTAATTGTTCCAGGTATTTTGTAAAACAACTAGTGGCGGCTAATTACTGTACATTGATGAAAATTCATAATCAGCAACGTTGCCTAGAACAAAATCCTCGACGGTTTAAGAAAATATTCAGACAATTCGTCGATGGTTCCTTCGATGGATAAAATTCGAAAGCAAGCATTCTAAAATTCAGTCAAACCGTCGACGGTTTCCCCCAGCATGTCGATTTTACTATATTTTTCTCCTTATGTATGTCATCCACTTAAAAATATGAGCCACAAAACACAAAAATCTCCACCTTGGCAAATATATGCCCCTTAGGAGAAACCAAAAATATAGGCTACTACTCCACCTTGCCCTTGGAATGTTAAGCTGGAGTTTGTCTCCCTTCTAGCACCCAGAGACATGAAGTAAGTTCTAGTATGGTACATTTGATTTTTCACCAAGTAAATGGCACTCTGACTATCACAACACAGCACAACTTCACCTTGTTGTATGCCCAACTACTTGACTAGACCGATAAGCCATAAGGCTTCCTTTGCAACTTCGGCGATTGCCATATATTCAGACCTAGTTGTAGATAATGCCAACAGGGATTGTACCATGGACCTCCAAGAGATAGGTCCTCCTACAAGGGTGAAAACATAACTCATTGTAGACGTTCTGTCATCAATATTCCCTACATAATCAGCATCAACAAACCCCACAACTGATGGATGATCATATTGCTTGTCAATATGATAAGTATTACTTCAAGAGCACTTTGATTATTTTGAAGTTCTTTTACATACTAAATAATTTATAGAATCTGAGAATGGCTTCATTGCTGAATCTAAAGATGGTCATCACAATTGCAATAAGCAGTAGTTAGCCCACTCATATGGGATCAAAGCAAGATAACCTCCAAAACAACATAAAAAAAATACAAAAATAATCCATTACCAAACACGAAGTGCTTTTGACAGGAAAAAACTAGTCTCAGCATCTGCGAGTCAAGGTATTTGATCAGTGTCAGACCAGGAGTGCAGCATGCATACTGCATGAGGTGGGTGGTTGCTCAAATTTATATTGTATATTATATAATAAATGCATGCTCCACTAACTCACACCCCTCTCTCTCTCTCTCTCTCTCTCTCTCTCGTCACAGCCGTCCACCCACCCCCCAATTTGGTTGCCATTAGTTGATTTGCATTTTGAACGTGCAGACTACAGTCTGTAATAACTTTCAGGCAACTTGTAGACTCCATCTTTATCCATATATATGCTTAAGGTGAGCACAATTCGATTCTTATAATATGTTTCCTTTCAAATATTTTGTTAAACATACTGCAATTTGCACCCTACGTCTTGTTCATCAAGAGAAGCGAATGAAGGGTGGATTTTACTGCAATGTGCTCGTCGAGTTCAAGACGCAAAAATGAATGTAATGGCAAGGGAGCCGTGTGGGGGTGGGGGACTCACATTTAAGGCATGCAACAAATATCATCTTTTGAATATTTTGAATTGGGAAATGAACAAAAAAAAAAATTAACGGCTTTTCTTTTCGATTTTTCAAAAGTAGGAAAGTTTTTTTAGTAAGAATTTAGGTGGAGTGTAATTTTATAATAATTATTTAAAAAGTCAAAAATAAGTATAAAAAAGAAAAAGGTAAAGCACAAAAATAAAAAAATGATGATGATTAATACAAAATATGTCTAATTAAATGATTTTTTTTTTTTGTACAAATTATATATAAATACATAACCATAGACACAACATCATGCTAGCTCACTGGTCTGATTTTCAATTTGATCCATTGGTTCAGATGACTTTACTAAATCAGTGATCGGTTTGATGACTTCGATAAGCTTAGAGTAAGGTTTATGTTGGGTCCCCCTAGAATTAGACTCGCTCAAAACACCACGCATAATCGGATTCCATACTCTTATGGTCTACACCTTTCGGAATTTGTTGAAGCTACTACCCATTTTCAGACCTAAACTACAAAATCAAGTTAAGCCACTGTCTTCCTAAAAGAGTTGGGATCTGCTACAAATACTCAAAGAAGCAAATCAGGCAGGGTTGCTTTGCTTTGATGGCCTAGGTTTCTTTTGTTAGTCGCTTCTGCCTGATTCATTCTCTTGCACGACCAAGGAATAAAGGACAATAAAAGAAGAGAAAATGAGCTAATTAGATCATTTATTTATTAATAATGTTACAAATAACGTAGACATTTCATTTTGGTAGAGATTTATTTTTAAAAATTAAATATTGCTCCATCCGAAAGCAAATTATTGTTGAAAATTTGTTCTTCCCAGTAATACTTAAAAAGTGAAACTATGTTTCATTTAGTTTTCCCCAGGAAAATAAATCTTACCAAATTAAAATATGAACATATAATTGGTGGACCTTTAAACCCCGTGCAGGCGAGACGGACGCAAAAATTATTCCTGTAGCTAAATAAGGCATCCAGCAACTTCAAAGGGATCAATGTAGCAGCACACCCACAAGTTTTCATGTGGCTCATTATATCTTCATGACATCTGCCCGACTTTGGATCTTTGCTAGTAATAAGCTAAAAAGAAATCAACAATAAACGTAGCACATTTGAAGGCAAATAGGTCTATATACTTCATCAAACAGTGCCTTTGGCATGCAATGATCCATTTGGCAGGGGCTGAATACCATCAAGCATGCCAAATAATAATGGGATACAAAACAATAATACAATAAAACTTTGTGGGGGCGCTGAGGCTCCAATAGACCAATAGTTATAATTGAACAATGCAACTTGGAGAAGCAAATTGCCGCTTTTCGCCCACCCCCAAGAAGAAATTAAAGGTGTACAACGGACCAAACAGTTATCGGCGTTCGAAAGAGCCATTGCGAACCAATTGCCAAGTCCTTTCCTTTGTAATTGAAATTTAACACCATCGGATCTACAACAAAATTATCACAATTCAATAATTCAAAAGAAAAAAACTTTGTGCGACACTGGTACATACCTCAACTGGGCTTGTGAGAGCTACTAAGCCGTGCCCTAACTGAATCCAAATCTGGCACTCTTCTTAAGCTGCAAATAGTCATTGAACAACATAACAAATTATAAGCCCCCATGTCTTTCTTATACAGTATCAGACTCTATGAATGAAATAAGAACAGGAAATAGAAAAGCCAAATTATTAGAAGCCCCCAAATTGCATTCAGATTGATCACCAAGGACTCAGTGAATTATTAATTTAACTGCGATAGAACATTTTGGCATCATTCACCCCCAACAGTAAGGCAGGGAAAAAAAAAAAAAGTACCAAACACTTCTCTGGTGGCCTAGCCAAAATAATAACTATTGAAAGAACAATCGTACTTCTCTGCTATTAAAAAAGAGATCACAAATTCAACTTTCTAAGAAGAGATCTCTGGTTATATGGCACGTTGTGTATCATAATGAGTAATAAATTTACCAACAATGACTTAAGGCAGCTGCTCACCTCAACATCTAGAAAGCTTGTCCCATATTTTTATGGTGATTAGGAATCTATAGAAAGTTTGACTCTACTTTCATTAGGTTCAAGAATCGCTAATTATGACTAAAAGAGCACAGAAAGGTTAAGAGTTTAAACAGTGAATGAGCAAACATCATAATGTTCGTGTTTCTCACATTAAAGTGATTACTAGGACAACTGAAAGCTAAGGAGGACTGTTTGGTATAACAACAATAACAACAAAACCAAACCTTAGTCCCACTAGGTGGGGTCATTTATATGAATCATTTTCCGCCAATTTATACGATCATAGACCATTGCTTTTTATAGATTCAAGGATATTAAATCCTTACTCACTATCTCCTCCCAAGTTATTTTAAGTATACCTCTACTCCTTCTACTGCCCCCCACAATAACTAAGTCACACTTCCTCACAGGTGCACTATGTGGCCTACATTGCAAGTGTCCATACCATCTGTGTCGTCCCTCCCTTATCTTATCTTTTATAAAAGCTACACCTAACTTACCACGAATATGTTCATTCCTTAATTTATCTTTCAATGTTATACCACTCATCCATCTAAGCATTCTCATCTCGACAACTCTTACTTTTTGGATATTATGTTTTTTCATCGCCCAACTAAGGACTATTTGGTATCATTATCAAAAATTATAAAAACAAAAACTAAAAATCGAAAATCAACAATCTGTTTGGTTAACATTTTAAAACTAAAAAAGAAAAAAAAAATTAATAATTTGATTAAACAAATGCTCAATTTTTTTTCCTGAATCAAATGACAACTACAAAATATGATTAAAATAATAAAAATTCATATTAATTAAAATACTATAATAAAAATAAAAAATATTACAATTAATTTACTTAATTATTATTCACTTTATAAGAACAATCTTATTTTATATGACAATTGAAATATAGTAAAAATATTTTGCAAATGGATTTTATTATTTTTTATTTTTTAAAATTTTATGGGAATTTATTATTTTAGTTATATTTTAAATTAACATAAACATTTTATTTTATTTTAATTAAAAAGTATGAAAAAATGAAATATTTAATAAAAAAAATTAACTTAGGATAATAAAATATTCTAACAATAGGTTGCGAGAACAATTGAAAACCATAAAATCTGGTCTTCAGTTTTTTGGCAAGTAGCTAAAAGCCGCCAACAAAAACAGAAAATCAGTAATGTGAAACAAATGCGCTTTCATAATCTATTTTTTCACGATACAAAAATGAAAATAGAATCAATACCAAGTAGGCCCTAACTCAATGCTCCAAAAAGCCCAGTATGTTCCACACATTCAAACCCAAATGAATAGCCATTGCAACACCTCAAATTGAACCACATAGTCCAGATAGTCTACTAGAGTTGTGCTACTCCATCCAATTGACCATTTAACTCAATTCTCACACCAATTCATAGTTTTTAATGTTTCAACGATTAAAGTTCATCAAAAAATGAGGTGCTCTCTCTAAACTAATAGGGTGAGAGCGCTAGAATGGACTGCCTATCAATCATCGAAGGACGCAATAATAGCAAAATATGAGGAAGTGCGGAGATTCATTTGCAGGAGTTAGGAGAAAGTCTTTGGTTTTGTAGCTTTTGAAGTTGCACTAGGTATTTCCTTTATTCTGGCAAAGTTGCTTAGTGTAGAGATTCAACCTTTGGCATACAATTTCCCGCTTTGGTCAACTTGGACCAATAAGGAAGCTCTTCTTACTGACAACATTTTATGAGGGGATTTGACAATTTGGGCATCTATTTTCTTTTGGCGATTAAATCAAGATGAAAAGGATAAGGTTGGGTAGAGTTTGAAAAAAGTAGGTTTTATACCGCTCTCTTGCCAAAGAAGCAACGAGTGGTTAAATCACTCATGGACTTCAATTTCATCAAACACTTGATTTCATAAGGGATTAATAGGAAAAAATAAAAGACGTCCTTTTTTTTGTGCAGACAATTTTTTTAAAAAATATATACATTTATTTTTTTTTTTTTTTAATGTCGTCTGAAATATCTAAAAATTTGACTAGAAGTTTGGTAATTTCGGAAATCTAGACTGAAACTTTAAAATATTAGTTTAATTTCAAAAATAATTGTTAGTAATTTTCAATAAAATGAAATTAGGATATGAAGTCTATCTATATCTATTGTTCGGTATATATAAAAATAAATTGAACTTTGATTATTGAAATAACTTGAACTGATATTTACATAAACTATAACAATGTTAAATTTAAAATCATAATTATAACAATTCCATTCTATTTGAATAAAGTATAACAACAAACAACAACAACACAACAAAACCAAGCCTTAAGCCCACTAAGTCGGGTCAGCTACATGAATCCTTTTCCGCCAATTTATGCGATCATGGACCATTTCTTTTGACAGATTCAGGGATATTAAATCCTTACTCACTATTTCCTCCCAAGTTATATTAGGTCTATCCCTACCCCTTCTATTGCCCCCCATAGTAACTAACTCACTTTTCCTCAATGTCATTTAAATAAATAAAATATGACGATAACATCATAACTACCTATAATGTCATGCACACATATACTCAATGTTTTGGAAAATGCGTGTGATGTCGACACGGATAGAAACTATGACTGTGAACCACCAAGCAAATGGAGTTTAATTGCATTTTCAATGTTTAAAACTCAAGATTACAAAGTGTATTAGGACTATAGTAATTATTTAAACAAGCAATAAATTTTCATATCCTAAATATTATGAAAATATATACTAGTCTTACATCTATTTTCTTCAACTTATGTTGTTCCAAACTATACACAATCATAGGCAATAAGGTCTCAGCTTGTGAAAGGAGCTAAGGTTAAGTCCCTAGGACTATGAGATCCAAGTTCAATTTTATATTTTTCATAAGCCACTAATGTTAAGTATTTCTCCTATACCCCTAATTTTTAAAGTTTTCTTCAATTAAAATTCAAAAAATTGTCCTTACATTCGTCCTATTTTAATGATATATAATTATATACACATCAACTTTATGTTTACAGATAAATCTTTTAATAAACTTATTTTCAGCATTTAAACAAGTCTAGGCTTGGTAAAATTAAAATCTATGGTTTCACTTAACAAAGTATCATGTCCACTGCCAAAACTTGGATACTTATTACTTTTAGCCAAGCTTGCATGCCATATTATTTAGAAATATGATGGACTCAAAATTTCAACACAATCACATCTATCATGAGCCAAGCTTATTCAAGGTCATACTTGCCTGTGACTGCTTGTCGTAAGCGCATTGGCGGATAATAATTATGTAAATACCAGCAGAAGTTTTTTTCTTCGAGTAGAACAATGTCTTAGTGAAAAAGGGTAGATGACTCCCTAGTCACATTGATGTTTCCTAGTGCTAGAGTGATATTAGCATAGAAGCTTGGGAGAGTAAATGTTCATCAATCTTGTAAAGGTTACTAGCAATTGTAAACATGTTTAGCCTACTTGCTTCACTCACCAAACACACGTTGACACAGAGGTGTAATAACATTAGTTGCCTTGCATCACAGTTTACCGCTCAACTCATGCCTACTTTCATTTACTGCTTCCACATAACTTGTATCAATGATTGTGAACTTCTTGATGAATTCACGGTTTACAATCAAGGAGGCTTATACCTAAAAGGCAAAGGAATTTAGGCCTCAATTAAATTACAATCCAATGATAAAGAGAGATTCTTTCAAATAGATAAGGGGATTGCAGGAGGAAAATGCAGCATTCTATGTGTTCCTGAGAGTAAGAACAATGAAGGCTGGAGGAATCTTTTTGAAGTTCTTCTACAGCTTTCTTGTGAACATAGCAAGCATATAGTTATTAAATGTTCAAAATGTGGTTCCTTGAACATAATAAGACATGAGAGCTTGATGGTGGAGCAAAGCTTCGGCTCAATCCAGTCAAAGAAGTGCCCCTTAGCAGAAGTCATCGGCAATGTGTTGGTGAGGGGGGAAGATCAATTTGGGAAGGAAGGATGGGGAATTCGTGATTTCAGGAAAGGTTCTTTAACTTCCAGCCCAAATTTTAAAATTACTTCCAAATTTAATATTGGGCTCGGGAGAGGGAAATTTGGGCCTCTTATCAGTGGGCTTTTTACAAGCACTAAATGGGTAATTAAAGGAAAAGTATGCCAGGCCTATATCAAAAGATAAGAAAATAAAAGCTTATACCTAGACCTGAGAGAACACTAAAGAGAAAAGTGAGGATGACAGTGAGAGCATAACTGTGGCAGAAATTAAAGAAGTCAGCCTAGAAGTAGATTGTTCCAGTGAGCATACTCAGATGATTTCAACCTTAATGGATAAGATTGAGCAGCCTAAAGGCCCGATGATGGAATCACGAGGGGAGAAGGGTGATTTAGCTGAAGGGGAGATAGAGCTTTCAAACGATTTATTTTTGCAGAGGTACAACTTAGAGGATTAGGTGCAACAATCAATTCAACAAAAACTGGGTAGTAACTTTTCTGAAACTAATCCAAGAAGCAGCAAGGGGTTGTCTTCTATTGAATAAGAAGATACTCAATTAGAAGAGTTCAGTGAGGACGAGAGGTGTTCAGAAGCAGATGATGATCTCAACAGCTTTTGCGATTCTGACTCTGGCTTATCAATCGATTAGCGAGAAGTGAGATAGAGATAGGAGAAGACAATTGGAAAGAACTTGCTGGGAATTTTTTCTTTAACAAAAAACAGGAAGAGATACTACAGGGTAAGAAACAACTACTTACACCTCAACCTACACAGGAAGAAAGCCCTTTATTGTCCTCTAGTATCAGACATGGATTAGAAGATTCTGTTAAGCACAAGTCTGATCAGAATAAAAACTAGATTGATGAGGGGTTTTTGCACCTTGCTCCTGAGCCGATTCATAATAAGGCAGACATTGGTGTAAATCCTTTAGGTGTCAGGAGGGGCAATGAGGAGGAAACAACGGATCTAGTGGGAAATCTAAATTCTTCCAAACCTGGAAAAGGTATTCTTCCTATTACTGTTGAGTCCTTTTTTCTTGCTGAATCTTTTCTCCACAATAAGGGAACTAATGGGGGAAGTGACTTCGGTTCTGATTGAAGGGTTAGTGAGAGGGACTATAAAGACCCAAATGAGCTCTTGTATGATATGGGGTTAAAGTTTGTGAGTCCTGCAAGTGTTGAGGTTAAGCTGGGGTTGAATCCAAAAATTTATGTGAGGGAAAAAATGTGGGTGTAAAAAGAATTAAAAAATCTGATTTCTTACATCAATTATTGGGGAAAGAAGGGGACAGGGAAAGGGGGTAAGCCTGTTAGACTATGAAGATTATTAGTTGGAATGTTAGGGGTTTAGGGGATGCTAGAAAGAGGTGTTTGATTAGGGAAGCTTTGCTAAAAAACTCACCTGATATTGGCTTATCCAGGAGACTAAGTTTGGGTTAGTATACGGGGAGGTCGTTAAGGATTTGGGAAGGGTGGTGTAAGGATTTGGTTTTTGTACCCTCTCGGGGTGTAACGGGCAGCATTTTAGTGTCGTGGGATACTTGGCCTATTACCAAAGTGGATAGTTTAGTGGGTTTTTTCTTTCATTCTATCTTACTTGAAATTAAAGATAGGGATCAATGGTGGGTTTATGTGTATGGTCCTTCTAGGCCAGCTCTTAGAGGATTTTTTCGGAATGAGCTTTTTTTGTTTCTGGTTTTTGCTCGCCAAGGTGGATTGTGGGTGGTGATTTTAATGTAGTTAGGTTCCCTTAGGAAAAGAAGGGGGTGGCAGGGTTAATGCATCTACACAGAAGTTTGATTTGGTTATTAGGGAGTCAGGTGTGAAGCATCTTCCCATGGGCAATGCCAATTTTACATGATCAGTGGGTGGGGCGAGGGAGGTGACTAATAGAATCGATAGGTTTTTGTTTTTTAATGACTGGGAGGAGGAGCTTCCTAATCTTTCTCAAGTAGTATTACCTAGACACATATCTAATCATTTTCCTATCCTATTGAAATCTAGGAAAGTGCCTTGGGTTCCCAACCCTTTCAGGTTCCTGAATATATGGTTAGACCATGGCTCCTTTCAAACCTTGGTTAGGAATTCATGGAGTGAGGATGCGGAAAGGGGCTGGGAGGGGTTTAGATTTATGAAGAAATTAAAGAGGTTGAAAGAAAAACTGAAAGTGTGGAATAGGGAGGTTTTTGGAGATATTAAGGTTTAAAAGTCTATTATTCTAGGATATTTGGAAGACTTAGATAAAAAGGAAGGAGTGACCCTTTCAAGGGAGGAAAAGGCTAAAAGGATTTCCCTAAAAAATGAATTAGAAGAGTTCATCTTTAAGCAAATGAGAAGCTAGAGGCAAAAGACGAAGTTTAAATGGATTAGAGATGGCGATTGTAATTCTAGACTTTTTTATACGATAGCCAATGAAAAAACAACTCCGCCTGTGATGCACTTAATGTCCTAATTTTTTCACACATAGCCCGTCCCAAGCCCATGTAGAGGAGGGTTGTGTTAGGTAGCTAACAGTCAACGTAAAATTTGCCAGATCACTATGATATGAATCCTTACCAAATATTTGCTGGGGCGTCCCCCACGAGCGACGCGTTGCACTTGCACTACCCAAGTGTAGTGAAAAGTGGGCAAGGGTGGGCTAGGTCGTTGCCCCGAAGCGATGCGCCATATCAGCACCTGAGTACGGTGTGAAATATGCAAGGGTTCATGCATCATTCTGGACGTGGAAAAATAAAGAAGTTAGTTCAGGAAACTATGATTAAATTAGCAACTTGGAATATAGGGACACTTACGGATAAAAACATGAAAATTGTGGACACAATGATTAGAAGAAGAATTAATATAATTTTCCTTCATGAAACTAAGTGGGTGGGGGAGAAAGCTAGAGAAATTGATAAATCAGGATTTAAACTTTGGTACACTGGAAAAGAAAAACATAAGAATGGAGTAAGAAATATTATAGACAGAAACTTAAAAAATAGCGTTGTTGATGTAAACAGAGTAGGGGATAGAATTATAAAAATCAAGATGGCATTAGGTAAAGAGATAATAAATATCATTAGTACTTATGCTCTTTAAGTGGACTTAAGAGAAAATCTTATGAGACAATTTTGAGAAGATATGGATAGTAATATACAAAGCATACTAGGGACTAAGAAAATATTTATAGGAGGGGATCTGAATGGACACGTTAGAAGGAATAATAAAAGTTATAAGAGGATACGTAAAGCATATGGATATGGAAACAAAAATGAGCCTAGAGAGATGATCTTAGACTTTGCTATTTCATATGATTTTAGTATAATGAATACTCGCTTTAAGATGAGAGAAGAACACTTAATAACCTTTAAAAGTGGACAAAATGGAAGTCAAATAGATTTTTTTTTTTTAACTAGGAGGGTAGATTGTTTATCATGCAAGGATTGTAAAGTTATTTCAGGTGAAAGCTTAACCACACAACATACAGTTTAGTGTTAGATATACATATATAAATATATATATATATATATTTATATACATATATAACATGGAAGGAAAATGATAAAATAAACCAGTGTAAAAGACCTAGGCGGTGGAACCTAAAGGGAGAAAATATAATAAAATTTAAAGATAAAATGATCAAAGATAGGGATTAGACTATAGAAGATGGAATAGATACAAATACTCTTTGGAGCAGATTAGCTAACTCTATTAAAAAGATAGTAAAAGAGATTTTAGGTAAATTAAGGGAAAGATTCTCGAAAAGCAAAGAAAGTTGGTGGTGGGATAAAGATGTCCAAAATGCCGTAAAGACAAAAAAAGTTTGGCATAAAACGTGGCAAAATGTTAGAAACATGGATAACTTTGAAAAGTATAAGGAGGCGAGAAAAGATGCAAAAAAGGTTGTTAATGAAGCTAAATACAAATCATTTAATAGTTTGTATGATAGATTAGATACAAAAGAAGAGGAAAAAGATATATTTAAACTTGCTAAAGCTAGAGAAAGGAAGAGTGATGACTTAGGAAATTTAAAATGTATAAAAAGTGAGGATGATATTGTCTTGGTTAAGGATGAAGACATTAAAGAGAGATGACGAAGTTACTTTAGTAAGTTGTTTAATGGAAAACAAATAGAAGGCTTAAACTTAGATTTGACAAATGAGAAAAAGATTAAAAATAAGCGATTTATTCACAAAATTAGAGTTAACGAAGTTAAGTTTGCACTAAAAAAGATTAAAAAAAAAAAATGGGAAAGCTATAGGACCAAAAATAACATCCCAATTGAAGTTTGGAAATGCTTAGGTGATAACGAAATTATATGGTTAACTAATTTATTTAATACAATTATAAAAACTAAGAAAATGTTAGATGAATGGAGGAAAAGAACTTTAATGCCTATATACAAAAATAAAGGAGATATTCAAAATTGTAATAACTATTGTGGAATCAAATTTATGAGTCATACAATGAAACTATGGGAAAGCGTAATTGAATAAAGATTTAGGTTAGAAACAAAAGTCTCAGAAAATCAATTGGTTTTATGCTTGGAAGATCTACTACAGAAGCTATATATCTTTTAAGAAAATTAATGGAAAAGTTCAAGGAAAAGAAGAGGGACTTGCATATGGTATTTATTGACCTAGAGAAAGCATATGATAGGATACCTAGGGAAGTTCTATGGTGGGTTTTAGAAAAAAAGGGTGTATGTAGTAGGTATACTGATGTCATTAAGGATATGGGCAATGGAGTAATGACTAGTGTAAGGACTATATATGGAGAAACTAGAGAATTTCAAATTACCATAGGTATACATCAAGGATTTGCTTTGAGCCCTTATCTTTTTGCTTTAGTGATGGACCGACTAAGAGTATTCAAAATGAGGTTCCATGGTATATGTTGTTGGCAGATGATATTGTATTAATTGATGAAACTAGGGGCAGAGTAGAAGCTAAGTTAAAATTATGGAGAAAAGCTTTGGAATCTAGAGGTTTTAGGATAAGTACAAACAAAACAAAATATATGAAATGTAATTTCAATAATGGTAGGAGGAATATTGGAGACAAAGTTAAACTTGATAATGAAGAAATAATAGCACTTGTAGATATCGATACCTTGGATCTCTTATGCAAACTGAAGGATAAATTGAAGATGATGTAATGCACAGAGTTAAAGCAGGTTGAGTAAAATGGAGAAGTGCTTCAAGTGTACTTTGTGATTATAGAATACCCTTAAAATTAAAAGGGAAATTTTATAGGACGGCTATAAGACCAGCTATGCTATATAGATCAGAGTGTTGGGCAACGAAGAAACAGAATATCCAAAAAGTAAAAGTTACCGAGATGAGAATACTTAGAAGGATGAGTGGTATAGCACTAAAAGATAAATTAAGGAATGAACATATTCGCAGTAAGTTAGATGTAGCTCCTATAGAAGATAAGATAAAGGAGGGACAGCTCAAATGGTATAGATACTTGCAACGTAGGCCACATAGTGCGCCAGTAAGGAAGAGTGAGTTAGTTACTGTGGGGGGCAATAGAAGAGGTAGGGGTAGACCTAAAATAACTTGGAAGGAGATAGTGAATAAGGATTTAATAGCCCTGAATCTGTCAAAAGAAATGGTCCATGATCACATAAATTGGCAAAAAAACGAATTCATATAGCCGACCCCACCTAGTGGAACTTAAGGCTTGGTTTTGTTGTTGTTGTTATAGCCAATGGAAAAATGAGAAAGAATTTGATAAGGGAGATGGAGGTGGATAGGGGGGTTATTATCACAGATTCTAATAGAACTGCCTCTGAGATCACTTATTTTTATTATAATTTGTATTCTAAGGAGGATGAGAGTATACCAATGGTGGAAGGATTAGAGTGGGATCGTTTGCCTCTTGATAGGAAGTTAGAGAGACCTTTTGAGGAAAATGAAGTTAGAGCTACAGTTTTGGGGATGGAAGGGGATAAAGCTCATGGGCCAAATAGTTTTAATTTAGATTTTTATCAAGATTGTAGGACAGTAGTGAAGAATGACCTAATGAAGGTTTTTTAAGTAGGAGTATTAATTCAACTTTTATTACTTTGGTGCCGAAGAAAAGTAGGTCCATCAAGATTTCTTGTTATAGACCAATTAGCTTAGTTTCTAGTGTTTATAAAATAATCACTAAAGTGCTAGCTAATAGGTTAAAAAGTGGTGCTTGATAAGACAATCTAAGGCTCAAAGTGCATTTGTGAGTGGAAGTCAAATTGTGGATGCAATCCTAAATGCAAATGAAACCATTGAGGATATTAGGAGGAAAAAAAAAGGGCTTATTTTAAAGTTGGATTTTGAAAAAGCTTGTGATTGAGTGAGCTGGAAGTCTTTGGATAAGATTTAAGTGAGGAAGGGATTTGGAGAAAGATGGCATAGATGGATGAAAGGTTGTATGTCTAATGTGAATTTTTCAGTGACATTGAATGGTGAGCCTAAATCTTGGTTTAAGGCCACAAGGGAGATTAGACCAGGGGATCCTCTTTCTCCATTTTTATTTGTGTTAATGGCTGAGTTTTGAGTAGGTTGGTTAATAGGGTAGGGGATAGTGGTTAGTGAATGCCTTAAAGTGGGCAAGGAGGAAATCATGATGTCACACCTTCAATTTGCAGATGATACTATCTTTCTTTTTTTTTCTCAGGAGGATCATAAGCCTACCTTCCTAAATATATTAGGGATTCTTCAAATTTTTCAAAGGGTCTCAGGGTTGAAGATTAATATGAAAGAGTGGTATCACGGCTATTAACGTGCCTACAGAGTGTTAGGCAATTAGCCTTGGAAGTTGAGCGTGCTGCGTTGGGATGGCCGATGTCCTATCTAGGGGTTCCTTTGAGGGGGCAATCCTCGACTAGCTAGTTTTTGGGATCTGGTGGTGGAGAGAGTGTCCAAGCGTTTAGATGGGTGGAAGGGAGCCCTTTTTTCTTTGGAAGGGAGGGTTACTCTAATCCGGGCTTGTCTTTCTAGTATTATGTTGTATTTTCAATCTAGTTTTAAAATTCCACTAGGAGTCGCTAGTAAGATTGAGAGAATTATGAGAAATTTTCTTTGGTCAGGGTAAGGGGTTTTAAGGATCATTTGGTGAGTTGGGAGGAGGCTTGTAGGACTAAGAGGGAGGGTGGCTTGGGTCTTGGAAATTTGTTGTCTAAGAACACCACTCTTTTGGCTAAATTTCTTTGGCGGTTCCCATTAGCGGTTTCCACCTTATGGCATAAAGTTATCAAAAGTAAATTTGGAACTGATGGGAACAGCCGAAATTTACCCTCTCTTTATTCCCAATACCAAATTTGTTACAAGTAAGGGCTGTAATATCCACTTTTGGAAAGATCTTTGGTTGGGGAATGTCATTCTAGCCACCTCTTTTCCTCACTTATTTCGTTTGAGCTCAGGGCAAAATGATCTCATTTCTTCTTTTATTGTAAATTCGGGTGGTCCTCTACCTTCTTGGGATTTTCAATTTAGGAGAGCCTTGAATGACATGGAAACTGTTGAATTATCTTCTTTGTTGGTTATGTTGAACAATGGTAGGGTATCTTCCAAGGATGACAGTCAATCTTGGTTGTTGGATTTCTCGGGTGTTTTTTCTTGTAAATATTTCTATGATGTCTTGGTTGGTATCAATTTCTCTTTTCCACTTTACAAAGTAATCTGGAATGTTCAAATCCCCCTAAAATCAAAGTTTTTCTTTAGTTGGTTGTGATTAATAGGATAAATACTAATGACTTGCTGCAGATGAGGAGACCTTTAAAGGCTCTCTCCCCTAATATATGTATTCTTTGTTTTGATTGTTCAAAATTGTTTCTCATTTTTCTAGCATTGCGATTTTGCAGGAAGGTTTCGAACAAGCTACTCAATTATTTTGGAGAAAGCTGGGTTTGTCCTAGAACACTGGAGGACTTCTTGGTAACACCTTGTGGGGTTTGGGAGGAGGAAGGAAGGAAGGAATTGCTTTACAGAATTGTGCTTTATTTGCAGTGTTCTGGGGCTTGTGGAAGAAACGCAACTTGCATATTTTTTTAAGGAAGAAGATTCCATATTAGATGGTATGGGAAAAGGTTCTTCTTATGGTTTTTTTTGTGGTGTGGGCAAAGGAAATTTTAAGGGGATGTGTTTGACATATTTTCAGCATGATTGGCAATCCCTTCTATGGGCGTGCTGATTTTAGTTTGCTGTTTTTATTTTTTATGTTTTTTTTTCTGGGGATTCCCAGATTTCATTAAGGAGATGTCTTCTCTCCTGATTGTACATTCTTCTATTTATGATGAATTTCTTTTTCTATCGACAAAAAAAATTCATGATTTACTTTCACGAAGAGCTACATGCATGACCCTTCACAGGACGTGAAGTGTTCAACTTTTGATACTTGGTATCAAAGCACACTGAATTAATTTGCAATTCATTGCCTTCAGATTGTGGTTTTGTGCAAAGCATTAGTAAGAGATTTATACCACGCACTAATACAGAAAGACTATGCAATAGAGCTCAGTCAAGACAATCAATCAAGAGCTCCTTTTAATCATCAATTCATTTCCTCTGGTTCCCAGTGCCATCAATTCTAAAACATCTCCATCCAAGCATTCCATTACAGTAAAAGAAAATCAACAAGTGCTCCATTTAAACCTCCCGATAATCAATTGATGTTCCTCCAGATCACTTTGCATGTCAGCATCAGCACAAAAATCTGTAAAAATATTTGCTTTAGGATAAATTTTGACTAACTATTCAGCTCTGTAGACACCCAATTTAAGTCTATAGACTTTACTATATCAAATTAATTTCAATTACATTCAGTAAGCCACAGCACTTGGAAATTGCATAAATTTGAGAGTTTGTGGCTAAGATTACATGAATTTAAATCTTGAAAACTGCAAGAAAATCCATTCTTGTAACTAAATTTATCACAGCAGGGTATTTTTGGGATTTAAAATAGATTAGTCCTTTTGCTTATTATCTCTTCATTGAGAATCATTCTCTTAAAGATAAAAAGGAGTAGATAAAACCCATTCCAACTCAAATTTCAATTTAATTTATGATCGAATAGGTCCAAGACTATAAGGAATACAAGGGTTAAGAATGGAACAAAATTATCAAAAAGAAGAGAGAAAAATGCCAATGAGGGGCAAAGACAGGGCTCTGCTAGTGCCATCATGCGCACCCTATGCACTCACCGGCACAAGCCAACCACAACCCCCTCCCCAACTTCATGTACCCCACATCTAATATTGATATTGTTTCTTTCCTTCTAAATGCCCCATTCTCCAGTAATCAATGTTTTAAAAATATTTTGGGCCAGTGGCTATCTTCTCTAAAGCAAAGGCCTATACTGAGGGTGACGGGGAGAGGGGGGAAAGAGATACTAAAGGACTTCAAGAGTGAACAGTACACAAAATGTTCATGCCCAAACTCTTTCAAATTTTTGCTGCTTATGTGAATGGATTGTTTTAAAAGGTCGAGCTTATTTACACAAATAAGCATGATTAGGAGCGTGCTTTGGATTTTTTATTAACGATATGTCATTTACTTTAAGTTGTATGATTAAGAGTATGCTCTCAATCATTCTTACCTAAACATGGAACTTTCCAATTCATGGAACAGGGACAGCATTGCAGTAAAATAAATGCTCAAATTGCCGGCGCATTAGAGGTAATTAAATGAGTATATTGTAGAAAAATGTGTAACGGCACTTGAATATTTAAGAGAGAGAATGTTCAGGTATTTCTAAATATTAAAGAGATTTTCTTTGGTGAAGTAGATTAATCATGACTGAAGAAAAGATTATAATGCGATAATACTCTACTTTTTACAAATAAAAATTTACATCATAAGGAAAATTGAGCCAAAACTATAGATCACTCAAATTTACTTTCCTAAATGAAAATGTATCATGCTTTGGAAGGTTCATTACCAGGTCACTATTCACTAGGGTGCTAAGTTTTTTTTGTTTAACTTTGCTTAGGATATTCTCATTTTCTTAATGAACTAGCGTGCTAAGTTTTTTTTGGTTAACTTTGCTTAAGATATTCTCATTTTCTTAATGAAATATTGCGTCATTCACGTTATTTGCATGATTAAATAGAAGCATGATTAGGGTTACTGATTTTCATTAGAAGCATGATTAGGGTTATTGATTGTTATTAGAAGCATAACTAGGATTTCTATTCATTGCTATCAGAAACATGTTTAAGATTCACTTTGTTTAAAGGACGGTACATTTAGAGATGTACTTGACTAAAAGCATATTTTGAATTTATTTTAGCTGATCAAAAATATATGTTTTGCATGCATTTTCATTGCATGTTTATTATTTTATGCATCTTTATCGGGCATAATTATCATGTGTGTGCATGCACATGTGTATTTTGGCCCACCGCTTGATAGGAAATTTTGAACTATTAGGAATTATAATCCCCACCCAATATGGGGATAAGTACGTAACTTGGGAGTTCACTCCAAGCACAAATCTGTGGCCAAAATGCTTTTGTGTGGTTTTAGAGTAATATCATTGAAATATTGTGCTCTTCATTATTTATTTCAATTTATGGTAATTAATGGTTCGGGTTTAATTAGGGATTGAAATTAATTTAAGTATGAACAAAACATTTCTTTCAAATTGTGTGGGGTTATTTGATTATATGCCATGTTCATTTGTTATTATTAGTTTAGAGTTTGTTTCTTTCATTATTCATTCAGCTTAGTCATTCATTAGTTAAGGTGCTTTAAATACATGATTTGGTGTTTATTACTCAAAATTCAATGTTTACTTAACGATGAGTTTTGTTAACTTTCTCAATTTAAAAATTAATTCTCAAACCCAGTTCTTCGTTTGGGATGCCTTTCCAAGATTGGAGTCAAATTAGAATTTTTGTCCAGTTTTTTTAACTTAATAGGATGGTGATTTCATTAATTATGTAGGGTTCATATTATCCAAAATCATGTTACTTTGGGATGATGACCTTTATGAAGTTCCTACCATCCAGTTGCATTGCATGGTTGGGAGATAATAACCCTTAGCTTGGACAGGTTATAGAACTTCCTATATTTAATAGATTGTAACACAGAAGTCAGATGCAGTACGCCACATTATATTCCTACCACTAAGTTTATTTAATTTATTTAATAGTGGCTTGTTTTAGCCTTAAAAAACCTTGAAATGAATTCAAAATCATTTTCCATCCAAAAATCCATATTTTCTAGAAAGACAATACATTAAAAAGAACTTTTCAAAACCAAATTCATTCTTATTTTTTGGTGCGCCCAAGGGAAAGGATCAAAACGTAGCAACTCCGCTAGGGATATAGAGAACTAGGCATCAGATATGGGAAATTGGTAACTCTTAATTCTCATAGGCAGTCACATGCTATTATCTGCATGCTCATACACACTCTGTGATTAATGGGGATAGCTAGATACAATGGAGGAGAGGATGTGCTCTATGGATTTTGCCTCAACTATGCAAATGGGACATCTGTTGGTGACAAACAGCCCCGTTCGTAGCAAGTTATCCAAAGTCGAGATCTTACCATGTTTTGTCTCCCAAGCAAGGAAGGCAACTTTTGTGGGGGCAACTGTCCTACAAATACGAGTCCAAGGGAAATTATAACTATTAGACTCCAAAGGAAAGAACTTCCTGTAGAAGGATCTAACAGTGAAGACCCACTTCTCATCTAAGGTCCAAACTGGATGATTAGTACTATTTTGGTGCTGGAAGTTGTCGAGAAAGCTGTAGAAGTCTGTGAGCTGACTGAGTTCCCAATCTTCCACATTTCTAAAGAAGGGGATGTTCCAAAAGAGGCCCTGATCTGAGGCTTGAAGGTGCTGACTGATAGAGGCATTTTTGTTGCAGGCCAAGTTGCAAATGGCTGGAAATAAGACACTGAAGGCCTCCTGACCAGTCCACTGATCATGCCTAAATAACGTCCCCATTCCCCACTTGGAATCCAACACAAGAAAAGAAATCATTCCAACCTATCCTGCTGAAATTCCACACCCCTACATCGTGTGGTCCTCTGCCAGCCTAGGAGATCCAATCATTATGATCAAGCCCATATTTCACAGCAATGGTTCCCAGCCAAAGGTGATCTTTCTCAATCATGAATCTCCACAACCATTTCCCTAAGAGGGCTTTAAACCCAAGCCTCCTGAACAAATGGGTTGCTTCACCATTCCCCATCTGACAAGGTGAAATTTGAATTCTGGCCCGAAGCTTCCCCAAAGAGACCTCCTTTGTACTCCTTCTGGTCTCTTGGCAACTAAAGCCAAAAGGGGTAGGAGAAGATTTGTCAAGGTGCTTTTAATGAGAGTGAGTCTGCACCTTTTGACAAAAAATTTCTTTTTCCATCTCAGATTCTGCCTATCTGCAGTTCTACCAACCAGGATGATTTCAATTTTTCCAAGGTTAACTTTCAAACCCAAAATCACTTCAAACCCTGCCAAGATACATCTCAGATTCAGAATGTGGAGACCATCCTCAGAAAAAATGATAGTATCATCCATGAATCCAAGGGTTACATGTTGTTAGTTCTATTGCCCTGACAGCAGCCAAGCTTAAATCCTACCAACAAATCTCATCATAATAAACCCTATAATCTATTGTTTAGGTTCATCTCACCAGAGGGGCACTATATCATATGCATATGATCACACCATGTCCTTGTATATAACCAATGTGTCTTCAAATGGGGGGAAGAGGCACCACCCTGATGTTTCGGGAAATTTTTGAACCCTCATAAACATTATTAAGGTTACGACACTGGAATTCACAAATATTTGATGAAATTATGTCCCGAAGTCAATTCTTAGTGATGAGTATGCTCTCTTTAGCATGTTAGATCCATCTAGGTACACTAAGGCATGAAAGTTCAAAATTTTACTGCAAAGTCAAACTAGCCCTGGAATCTATCCCCATCATTATGGACAACAATGTTCAGGTTTACCAAGATAAAAATGCATTACTTTTTTTCAAAAAGTTAACCCAGTTGTGTCCTAACAATGGAGGCAGGAAAATCACCAAGTATTGAGCCTAAATGACAAATTGTTGCTGCTGTAACATTAGGGTGTTAATTAAAAAATCCAAAAGGAGAACTAAAGGTCAAAAAAAAGAGTGGCATATGAAGTTAGGATTTCCAGTATCATACTTTTGGATCCATATCTTGTTAGGTTCATGACAGTAGACTACAGAAAAACAAATTAAGAAAAAAAAAATATTTTCTTCACAAACTCAAAGCACAATGGCTAGACCCTAACAATTAATTTTCCTTTTCCAAGACTAATGGCATTTTGCAAAAAGGTCCAAAGTTCGCTCATTAACCCAAATGAAATTGTGCAGGGTTGTATGCAGCAATGGGCCATTCGAAAAAATATATGTATATTTTCCTAGTCAAATAACTATGTCCTAATAATAAATCTAGCCTTGAGAAAACCAAAAACATCGGCAGTCCCGCATAGGGAAGATGATTAAATTTATAAATCAATTTTTAAAACCATTAGAATTGTGACAGTGAACTCAGCTAAAAATCATTACTTTTTTCTAAAATAAAGGGCATGACTAGAGCCTAATCAGCAAGTAGCCATGAGTTGCTATCAATCTTGGTGTTAATGGGTCTTATGGGTTTATTAGTAATTTTCCATATTTTAATCTTTCCTATAAGTTCAGAGTGTTGAAGTGATGATGATTTCAAAATGTGGGAGTCATCATGAGATTTTCTCCCCATACCTTCTTCCCCCTCTCTTCTTTCTCACCTTCCTTCCTTCATTAATGCTACATGAGTTGGTATCAAAGCACTATTTTTTAAGACAGGAGAAAATAGAAAACATAAATAGAATGCAATTAAAAGGGAGGAGTACAAGATGACCTCCAAACGATCACATGAAAAGCATAAAGAAACCAAAAAACCTGGAAGAAAGAGACAAAGACGCCAAAAACACCACTCTATCCCATAACGAGCAAGGAGAGTTAGATCAATCAAGATTCCTGTTGAGCCAAAGAGTCCACAAGATCACAAAAATTGCACAATAGCACACTTCCATTCTTGTTCTTCCCAAAATCCAGAACCTGACAAGCAAGAAGTCCCCCAAAATCCTGGGCACCACCCAAGCATCACCGTAGCAGAAGAAAAGAGCGCTAAAAAGACAGTTTGCCGTCCAACAATGGAGGAAAGATGAGTACCGGACTTGCAGCATATGGAGCTGATATTAGGACTGAGAGACTTATAGGGTCTATTGATCTGTAACATATAGTGTGTTAACCCTATGACAGCCACAGTCCAGAAGAAAGCCCAAATCTTGAAGGGGATCATTTCCTTCAAAATTATGTGGCTCCAAGCAAAAAAGGTGGGGTAAGGAGTGTTCAAGATGGGAACAAAAAGGTATTTGGAAGAAAAAGACTTGAGGAATCACTCTCCCAAACCCTCTCTTCCCCTTAGATGGCAAAATAATCCAGGCAGTAAGAAAGTTGGAGAGCTCATAGATCTCTCTTTCATTAAGACTACTAAAAAGATGGAAATCCTAAGAAGAAAGAGCCCCTTCCCTCAAAAAAAGAAAAATAGAGGTTGGGGGGGGGGGTGCGGCGAGAAAAGAAAGAACTGATAGGTGCATTGTGTAGGGAAGAAAACTTAGACAAATAAGGCATCATCACCTTCAACAAACTCTCACCCACCTAAGCATCCTCCCAAAAACCAATCCTTGTTGCAACCTGGGAGATGAACTTCCCAAACTTGCATGAGAAATAGTGCCACTTTCTTTGGTATCCTACCCATTCCGGTAAAGCCAATACTTAATTCTTATCACCTTGCGCCAGGAATTAACATCTAAAGGGAACCGGAAACCTCCTCAACATTTGCTTATTAAAGAGATGTTTTGGGAGATCACAGCACCCAGCCAAAATCCCCCTTCACATTTAGGTCACTACTATTTCCTAGCTAGCAAGGTGATCTATCTTGTTCGCCAAACTACCTGACCGAAGAAAGTCTCACAACAACCTCTCAAGAATCCAAGCAACACTTGTGAGCACTTGAAAAGGGGAAGTAAATTGTTGGAGAAGGAGGCACCAATGAGAATGATTTGGTCCCTACGAATAAGTATGCCCTCTTCGACCCCTCCAATCTCATATCCAACTTCTCAATCATCGGGTCCCAAAAAGCCACAAAACTAGGGTTCCCACCAAGGTGAAGACCAAGATAGGAAAGCCGCTAGTCAAAGGAAGCACCCCGAAAAAGTTGTAAAGCCCACTAAAACCAGTCTTCGGATTAATGCTCGCTACCACTCTTTGACAATTTGATCTTTAAACCAAAAATCTTTTCAAAGACTTCAACAAAATAATGATCATTCAGAAAATTCACAACATTGTCCTCAAGGAATAGCATGGTATCATCGGCAGATTGGAGACAAGACACCTCAACCAACTTTTTTTCTAACTAAAGGACCTCTAATCACCTTCAAGTCCTAATATCCTACTTAAAACATCTGCCACAAGGGTGAACAAAAACCAAGATAACACATCCCCTTTTCAAAGCCCCCAAGAGACTGAGAGGCCTTGAACCACTCTCTAGGCTGACCATTCACAATCGACAAATTGAGATCACTCAAGCAACCTCTTATCCACTTCCTCGACACAAACACAACCTCAAAATCTTCCTAATCATAACTCCACCAAGTCATATTATGAGCTTTCTCAAATTCCAACTTAAAGATAAGCCACCTCCTTCACACGTACTCAACTACCTTATTAGCAACCAACACCATGTCTAAAAATTTGCCTACTTTAATGAACGTGTACAAAGCCAAAGACACCATCTCCCGCAAAACCTCTCTCAACCACTGTGATAAAACCTTTGAAAAGATCTTGTAAAGACTATGACTAGGCTAACGGACTTAAAATCCCTTATCCTCCTAGATTTCTCCTCCTTTGGGATTGGGCTAAAAAAGTAGAATTCTCACTATTGCCCACCACCACATTACAATGAAATTCCTTGAAGAGCCTCAAGATGTCCCCTCCAAAACTTCCGAACTCTCTTTGATAAAAAGGCCATTGTGAATCCATTTAGGCCTAGAGTTTTCTCTCTACTCATTTCAAAGACTATTTTTAAATTTCTTCACCTTCAAAAGCCTCGGAGTTTTCTCTCTATTCAACAATAATCAAGTCCCTCTAGCATTAATGCTCAAGAGCTCCTTGGTATATAAATTCTTAAATAATTTCATTGTTTTATCTTGAATCAAAGTATTACCCATCACAAATATCCTTGATTCAATTTCTAGCTTACCAAAACTTTTCCTACTCCTCCTCCCACTAGCCAACCTATGTAAAAAAGTGCAAATTGTAATTCCCTTCCTTAACCCATGCCATCCTCTATTTCGAGCACCAACTCATGTCCTCTTAATAAGACCACCTCCAATTTATTAACAGAGGGCAATCTTTCTAGCCCCATCCTCCTTAATAACAAGCCCACACAACTCTTAACCTATCCAAGACCATTATTTGCTTGACTAACAAACCACACTCTAACCTATCTAGGACCACTATTTTAGAAAAAAATGTGTTTTTTTCTCCATTTTGACATTCCAAAAGACCTCTTTGTTCCATTTTTTCGACTTTAATCTAATGAACTTCAACTTTTTTATCAATTTATTCTCTCGCCTCTAGCCCCGACACTACCCCCACCAAACCCTTACGTTCTCCTTGAACAAGGGATGTGTTACAAACAAGGGTCAAACGCCACCATACAAGTTGGAATCTAGAAGCAATGACCGAAAGCAAGCTCAACAAGGATACCATGTACCACATGAGGAAAAACATCTTCCCACGCGATGGTGAATTGAAATGCCTCAATGTGAGAAGAAGCCTATAGACCACCCATGTGAATTGACCAAAGGAATGTTCCTAAGCCTAGAGTTCTAAATAAAGAAGTCAAACCTCCTTATGCTGCTAGAAACCCTCAAACCCCCTAATATATCTTCGAGACAACACATAGCACTAAAATCCCCAACACCACCCCCCCCCCCCAGGGGTCAAAAAACCACCACCATGGACTACACAACCCAAATAACTCATCAAAGTAAACATCACAAGGATGACTTTGGTCTATAGACCAACTTGAACCACCAATCCCCAAACCCCTGAGCTCTAGCTTAATTAACAAAGTGCAAGACCCCACTAGGCAATCCTTAATAGAAGTGACCCTTATATCACACATCACTATTTTTTATAGCAAAAGAAGATATTTCATTGATAAGAGGGGAATTTACAAAAAGAAGAAGACTTCTCCCATAATAATTCTGGGAAAATCCAGAAAAAAATAAACTAAAAAGGCAAAAACAGGAAAAGAAGCATAATAATCAAAGCAAAAGATTCCTCCATTCTCGCTAAACCTCCGAAGGCAATGAACCATCTCCCATACTAGCTGCCAATTCAATTTTTTCCTTGAAAAAATCCGTGCATTGCGCTCCAACCATAATCCCCACAACACTGCAAAAATACTGCATTTCCACGGTGCAACCCTCTCCTCTCTTCTACCAAAACTCTCAAAAGAAATAGACAACAATTCCTCCACCGACGCCAGGCAGACCTCAAGATTCCCCATCACACTAAATTAATTATTCCAAATTCTCCAAACATAGTTACAATGTAAAAATAGAAGAGGTGTTGCTTCAAAATTCAAGTAACATAGCATGCACACATCTGGAGATAAGGCCTTCAAAGGTCAGGATATGCAATAAGTTATTAGTGTTGATTTTATTAAGCAAAATAAGCCATATGAAAGACTTAAATTTTTGGGGGAGCTTTTTCCATCCAGAAATAGATGAATAAAGAGAAAAATAAGAAAATTGGAACAAATCAAAAATTCAAAAATATATTTACAAGAATACACCCCCAAATGATCCAAAGCCCAAGACCAAGTATCCCTAAACGAAGAAAGATGACAATTGTTCAATAACGACAGCAAGGATGAAGTCCAACAGTTCTCAATCATTAAGAGATCTTCAGATATGAAATTTTTACGAAACCAAAGGGCTACCCAAGTCGACCACAAAGAAAGAAATCATATTATCTTGCCTTCAGCTCAAACAAAAGAGACAAGGAAAAGATGTGGCTTGAATATCATTCTCCAACCACAGATCTTTCCAAAATTGAATCCAAGAACCCACCCCCAACAAAAATTTAATGTTAGGTGCAAACAAAGGATAAATTTGAGAAATAGATATCCGCGGATTCTCCGATGAACATTGTAAACAAACATTGGTACCCCACTCATTCTCACCCACCCTATAATTGCTTCTAATCACACTATGCCAAAGGGAGTGCTCTTCTAGGGGGAAATGCCATAATCACTTAGCAAAAAGGTAATGATTTTTGACACCAAATTTCCCAAAACTACCTCCAATTTAGACTAACAAACACCATCCCACCTTACTAAATGATCCCCAAAACCCTCAACTTAGGCCACAAGAAATCCCTCATGATTTTCTTAATCTTCTTTAGCAATTCCCATTGGAATCCTACAAAGAGACAAAATAGTATAACGGGATACTAGACAAGCTAGTCAGGATTGCTCCCACCAGGACCCCAAGATAAGTCAGAGGCCACTCCAATATACTACCCCCAATAACAAAAGATTGCTCCCTAACTTGATCAACAGGCACATTAATAATTGCCAAACAACTTTTCCTCATATTTACTTTAAGCTCTAAAACTCTCTCAAAGACTTTGAGGATACCCAGAACACAACTAAAAGATGGTTGTGATCTTCTAAAAATAAAATGATATCATCTGCAACCCTAGAAGCATTAGAGAAGGGAAGACTACACCAACTCTACGCCTAGCTAATCAAGAAAGCGACGACTTCTCCTAAGTCCTTAGAAAGTAGAAACAAGATACTGATGCTCCTTTAGCACTCTCTTGTTACCACTTTTCCTTAAACCTTAGAAACCCCAACAAAATCTTCGTTTGAGACTACTAAGAACCCTGAGGCCTTGCCTACTTTTCCATGATTTACCAACACCACTAACCTGTCCAATTCCACCTTCAGTTTCTTAGCTCTCCCCCGAGTTTCTCTATTTCAAACTAACCCTCTCTCTTCTTAGTTTTCCAAATTAAGCAACCAAGTTTTCCCTCTCATCCCTTAAACAGTCCATAGCATTTGTTCTCCCTATGGCACAAGGGTAAAGCAAAGTTCGAATGAAGCAACATCATATCTAGACAAGCACTCTCAAAAGCAACACTATTTACTTGGACCTCTAATTTACCATCTGTGAGATCCTTTTTTGTCAAAATTGGTGCAGAATAGGGAACAATGGGACTATCTAGGAATTTTGAGCTATAAATTGGGTTTCAACAGCAACTTGGAAAATTTCTTCTCGCTTCAGGCCTTCATCTAAAACTAATTCTTTCAACTACAACCTATATTTGATTGCGGTACCCCATCATCTCATCCTCTCTATCTTTGCCTCCTCCCAAAGCAATTTTTAATATATTTGAAAAATAGAGAGAGTATCTTGGGGATGATTTTCTCATTCATTGAATTATATTCCGACTTACATTGATTCCTACTAATAGAAATTACAAGGGTTCTAAACTAAGAAAAAAATCACTAATTAGTTTACCTAATAAAGATACATTCCTAATTTATAATCATTGACTAATTACTGCCTAATTTACAGCCATACAATCTTGCCTAATTACTTCCGAATATCTTCCTAATTTTCCAACACTCCCCCTCAAGCTAGCTTGAAGATATCTTCCATAGTCAGCTTGCCCAACAGAACGTCAAATTGCTTCTTGTGTAGCCCCTTAGTAAATACATCAGCAATCTATTCAGTAGTTGGGATGTATGGTATACAAATCAGCCCACTGTCAAGTTTTTCCTTGATAAAGTGTTTATCCACTTCTACATGCTTTGTTCTGTCATGAAGAACCGGATTGTGGGCGATTGAAATTGCTGCCTTGTTATCGCAGTATAACCTCATGGGCAGCAAATCTGAAGCCTTCAACTCTTCTAACATTCTTTTAATCCACATAACCTCACAAATATCATGAGCCACTGCTCTAAATTCAGCTTCTGCACTGCTTCTAGCAACGACATTTTTTTTTTTACTTTGCCAAGTAACAAGGTTTCCTCCAACAAAGGTACAGTAACCGGATGTTGATCTCCTATCTGTTATACTTACAGCCTAGTTGGCATCGGTGCAGGCTTCAATTTGTAGATGTCCACATTTTTTAAAAAGTAGACCTTTTTCCAGGAGTCCCCTTCAAATATCTCAGAATTCTGTAAACTGCTTCAAAATGCTCCAGTCCAAGCGAATGCATGAATTGACTAACCATATGTACAAAGAATGTTATATGCGGTCGTGTATGAGACAGATAAATCAATCTTCCAATAAGTCGTTGATATCGTTCCTTGTTCACTACACTTTCGGTCTTAGCAGGTTGTAATTTCGTGTTGGGTTCCATTGGTGTTTCAGCTGTTTTACAGCCAAGCATACCCGTTTCTCCAAGCAAGTCCAGTACATACTTGCGTTGATTGACAAATATACCTTCCTTAGATCTAGCAAACTCCATTCCGAGGAAATACTTCAACGCACCCAAGTCTTTGATCCTAAATTCATCAGCAAGCCTTTCTTTTAGTCTTTTCAGTCCAGTACTATCATCTCCTGTCAAGATAATATCATCCACATAAACAATAAAAATAGCAATTTTACCTTCTTTTGAGTGTTTAATGTTTATAAAACATGGTATGATCTGCTTGACTTTGACAGTATCCGTGCCGTCTTACTGCTCTGCCAAAGCATTCAAACCAGGCCCTCAGTGACTGTTTGAGGCCGTATAATGACTTTCTTAATCTGCATACTTAATCTACACCAAGTCTTTCTTCGAACCCTGGTGGAAGACTCATAAAAACTTCTTCTTCTAAGTCTTTGTTAAGGAACGCATCTTTTACATCCAATTGGTGTAAAGGCCAATTAGAATTCACGGCGAGACACAATAATACTCGAATTGAGTTTATTTTGGCTACAGAGGCAAATGTCTCTTGGTAGTCGACTCCGTAGGTTTGTGTAAAACCTTTTACAACAAGCCTCGCCCTATACCTCTCTATACTGCCATCAACCCTATATTTCACTGCAAAAAACCATTTGCACCCTACAGTTATCTTGTCTAACGGCAAGTCAACTATCTCCCATGTACCATTTTTCCTAAGAGCATTCATCTCCTCAAAAAACTGCCAATTTCCAATTCAGATCATCTAGTGCTTCCTGAATATTTCTTGGCACAACAATAACTTGAATAATGTGTGAAATAAATGCTCTATGATTATTGGAAAGTCTATGGTAGGAAATATATTTGGCAATAGGATATTTAGTGCATGTCTGGGTTCCTTTTCTTATGGCAATTGGAATGTCAAGATCTGAGGTTTTATGTTTTGGAGATACTAAGGATCTGAATCCGAAATAGGAGCAGAAGATAAAATAAGAATAGAATTAGATAAAACA